>NW_024723452.1:0-2500 GCF_018991925.1 Homarus americanus
TCAATCTCGCGATATATATTACTTAGGTTAATTCTCTCGGTCTTCCAGTTTCTTACGTTGTGTTGTATTATTCTTAAAGTTCTTACTGTTTGTCTATTGTCCATTATTTCTTATACTTGGATTGTGGCAGTCAGTTGGAGTGGAGACCTATCATCCTGTTTCCCGCTTCTGACTCTTCTATACTCTGACGGGTCTACTATTTTAAAGTCTTTGGCCGTAATCTTTAGTTTGTCCGTAGTAATTAGTGACCAGACATAATCTTCACTTAGGGATTTTTCTTGATATGTCCACTTGTATATCCCTCCTTCACAGTTTTTACTATTGTCCCTCCTGTTGGTCTCGATGTTGGGATTCCATGTTTTGTTGTAGTGATAACTTTTAATCCAATTTCTTCAGCAGATTCAGGTTGTATATTGTGATCAGTTTCCATCTTATCTTCTCTCCTCCTACTCCTTTGTCTGTCCTTTTGTTATTTCTATCTTCTCTTTGTCACTTCTAGTCATTTGTCTGGGATCTCTATCAGTCGCTTGTGTTCCTTGTGTATCAGCTGTTGCTCCTTGCTCAAACCTTTGTTCGTCTTGATGTAGTCTTTCTCTCAGTTCGCTTGCATATGTTGTCTGAAATAGTTTTTCGGATTGTGGATTCTCTTGAAATATCATCTCTGGTAGGTTATTCAATTTAAACATTTTCCTTAATTCCTCATTGTATGATCCGGGTGCAATGATATTGTGCAAATGTGCATGGATCATACTAATCATTACCTTATCATGTATTGGCTCACTTAGGTTTAATATGGTGGATTCTGGTCTATGAGCCTCTTGGACCGCTCTCTTGGCTATTTCGACGTATGTCGTATCCTTCTTGTCTTGTTCCTTTTTCCTTGTTTCTTGTTCCTTGTACTTTATCATGTGTTTTTTTTATTGGGCATGCCATTGCTAACGTCCTATATCCTATGTATGCATTCCCGTTTCTCTTACAGTTGAGACAGCCAACATGTGTATTCTTACATTCAGTGTAGGTATGGTCGTCGCCTGCACAATCTGAGCAGTACTTTTTTTCTTTTTCCGGACAGTCTCTCGTTGTGTGTTCTTCATATTTGTAGCAGGAGAAGCAAGTTTGCAGACTGATGAATGTCTCCTTCTTTATTTGATGTGGTGTGACTGACATGTTGAATATTAGAAAGCCCTGTTGTAAAACTTTCTCAGCCATTGACACTTCTTCAAACATGAGTATAGTCCTTTATCTTAATGACTTCTTCAATCTTCATCCACCTATTTTGGCGTTCCAGTTCTTCTTTCAGGTCTTCCTCCCGATCTCTTGATCGACTTGACGAACAAAAACTGATCTTTTTGCTTTTTGTTCTGGTGGCATGACAACAATAAGGCCTTCATTGTAAAATATATCTCTTGCTTCTTTTGAAAGGATTTTATCTGAATCAAAGTCATCTTTACAGATTACTTTAAAACCTTCATTGGTGCTGAATATTCTAGTTAGTGGGACTTGCAGTTTGTTGTAAGTGATTTCTGCCACTTTTCCCCTTCCAATAGAGTGTCCCTTATCTCTATGTTTTATTCTAATGCTAGCTGTCATCTTCTTGATTACATCTAATCTCTACCTATAACACAGGCTCCTACCTGGGAGCAGGTGACCCGCCCCCCTCTTGGACGTGGCTGGCCTGCACCCAGGTTACTCAGACTATAGTAATATCTAAAAAGTTGCCATCACTGGTGACCCCGGATAAGGGGGTGCCCTGCACTATCACAGGTTCCTGTTTGATCGGACCGTATCGCGAAGTCTCGCCTCTGCTCAAAGAACGGAGGTATGAGGGATGAAAAGGAAAGAAGAGGACTTAGAGAGTAGGGACAGTCTCCCTACCACGCCACGTCCGGTCAGCCAATCAGAGCACCGCAGTAAACGTGCATGTATCACGCCACCGTGGGGCACCACTGATTGGCCAATCCAGGACGTAGACGCACGGGTAGTAGTCAAAATTTGGGTAGGCCAAATATTTGTTTTTTCCAAAGTTGGAATTTCCCGTACAATCTGTGATGGTAATTACACCGTCACTATGTTGAGTAAGTACAATCACTAGGATTGAGTGTCTTATCACAACAAAGTTGCAGACTCAAACATGCAGCAAAGAATTGTGGCCCGCAGTCTGTCTATTTTTACTTAGGCTACATACCTAAGTTAAAGGTAAACCCCCCTTGCCAATACAAGAAGGAAGAGGATTTCTTTATATTCAATAAACACCATCATGACCAAATACAGTATCTAACATTAGGGGGTCCGAAGCAGCCCCCAAGTTAGCAATCAAACTTATTTGATTGCATTATCTCGAGAATAGTTAGCAATTATCCATTTGATTGCATATCCCAGGTTAAGGGGCTAGTGTAGTCTCCATATCACCAGATTTATTAAAAATCTCTACGTCAGGCTAAACAGTTGAAGCAGATAGTGGTGGTATGCTTGGATTATTTCTTTTGTCTCTTATTGACTT
>NW_024723452.1:7500-26194 GCF_018991925.1 Homarus americanus
AAATTCACCCTGCGAGTTCCAGCTATCCTGAGGGAAACTTCGGAGGGAACCAGCTACTAGATGATTCGATTAGTCTTTCGCCCCTATGCCCAGCTCCGACGATCGATTTGCACGTCAGAATCGCTACGGACCTCCACCAGAGTTTCCTCTGGCTTCATCCTGGCCAGGCATAGTTCACCATCTTTCGGGTCCCAACATATATGCTCATGGTACTTGCCGACTGCCCGCGAGCCTGCCCCGGTGCGCCTCCGCCGTTTACCGACGGCCCGCTTCCGGGGACGGACCTGGCGGCGTCTTGTAAGTCGGGCCTCGCCCCCCCTCCCATGAGAGTAAACTTCGACCATCGCCTGACGGCCTCCCACCACCGCACTTAACGTCCGTGGAAAGTATCTCACCCGCTTGTCGCTTGGCCGTATAGGCAGGCACCGGCAGCGGTCAGGATCGGCCAAGGCGCGAGAGAGCCTGTTACGGCTGCCCCGGGCGCCCGTCACTTTCATTTCGCCTTTGCGGTTTAGTAAGGCCCATTGACTTGCACATGTGCAGACTCCTTGGTCCGTGTTTCAAGACAGGTCGGGTGGATCACGACCTTTTTGCACACAGCGAGAAACAAAACCGCCGCCAGCGGCGAAATCTTCTGAGCGACGTCGCGGGGCAACCAGGACACGGTGGTTCCCCGTCGCGCGGGTCTCCCCAGACGAGCTGAGAGAGAGTCGGCGGCGAGGTACTAATCGACGGACCTTCGGCATTACGGCGGCGATTCAGCGACTCTGAGGCGAAATCGCCATACGGCGCCAGCGTGGTGGGGCGGCCCAAACATTTTAGATTGCAGCTCAATTACAACACCCACCAGCGACGGCGACAGGCTGAATCCCTCAGTTCGACCTTCGAGTTTCCACCGTTTGGCTCTTAACGGTTTCCACGTGCTCTTGAACTCTCTCTTCAAAGTTCAACAGCTTTTACTCCGCGATTACTTGTTCGCTGTATCGGTCTCGTGGTCATATTTAGCCTTAGATGAGTTTACCACCTGCTTTGGGCTGCACTTTCAAGCAACCCGATACAGAGGCCCTTTCCGACCGTCCCATCTGTACCCTCACGGGCGCCGCCATACGGGCCTGTCACCCTCCATGGGCAGTGGCCGCTTTCAAGCTTGACTTAGACGGTATGGGACGGCGTGCTGAACCCTCTGAAACGCAACACCCCTCGTGCCCGAAGACATCGAGGTTATGCGCTGGGCTTTTCCCGGTTCAGTCGCCCTTACTAAGGGAATCCCTGTTGGTTTCTTTTCCTCCGCTTATTAATATGCTTAAATTTGGCGGGTAGCTCTCTCCTACTACGAGGTCGATCGTGGTCTCATCATCCTTAGGGGGAACAAGTTCCCCAACCACGAAGCGGAAGACGCTCTGCCACCGACTTCCTTCACCACCGACATTACCAGGCAGGAAGGTTTGAGGGGCTTGTCGCGGGGGTACCAGCGGCCATGGCGCCGGCACTCCCACCCCTGACTCCGTTCCTTCTCATTGAGTGGTAAATAGCCAATAGGAAAAGTGTTCCAGCAGAACATCTCTCGCAGAGTCATATACACACACAGTTTTAATGCATATACGCTCGTGTTCCGCCCTTACTCGGCCGCACCTTTGCCGCTTAAACTTTGACCTCTTTCCCCGTTCCCGCATGCCACAGCAGTGGCACTTGTTTATCCGGAGAAAGAGAGCGGGAGTCGCAGTATTAATTGGCGTGAGCGGCCTTTCCGGCTGCAGAACTAGTGCTCTATCCCGGCGAGCGCCGTTATGAGGCGCAACACCGTCTTTAACGCGTTTAGAGAGAACTCCCCCTGCCTCCCTCCCAGTCATGAGATAGACGTGGACTCGTGGCGAACTCTCAAAGAGAACGCCCACACCGCGTCTGACCGTGGGAGAGGGTGGAGGAGCGCGTGAGGAAGAGCACGGCGTCACCCAAGCATTCTCATCTCTCTGCCTGCACCACTACATGGTAGACTGCGGGCCCAAGCGCACTCATCAATTTAGGTTCCACTGCAATGCATGCCAAGCACTCTTTTCGAGGTGATAGACGAAATTCCGGCGGGGCTTACTTAAAAGATATCCGACCCGGTTTCGTTTCCTCTTCGTGGGATGGAGTGCCTCTTAGAACATGTGCAGCATCAGCCATGAGCGGCCGACGGCCATTCGTGTCTCTGTGGACAGCAGGCAAAAGAGCGCCGCCTCCAGTTATTTGCGAGGGCGACAACTGTCGCTTTGTTGTGGTTGAATGTGGGTGCGCCAAGTCCATGGACTTGCTAGTGATAGGCTTGCTTGTTTTTAAGGGCACGCCTCGCGCAAGGCGCGGGCGATTAAACCCCAAGGCGGAAGCTCGGTTCGGGTTACCCTCGTGTCGGGGAGACAGTCAGCAGGCACCGGACTCGCAGCAACCGATGGATGTATATTTCCGACCCTCAAAGCCAAAGTGGCGGCGACACTGAAAGCTCCTGTGGCTGCCGCCGCCGCAGCGTATACGTTCAACATGCGATGTATCTGGTATTCTTGCGATTCACGCCGACACACTTGATTTGCTGCGGTCTTCATCAAACCCACGAGCCGAGTGATCCCCGTTAAGAGTTGTGTATTTGCCATTTGAGCCTTTTTGCGACTAACCATCACAGGTCGAGTCTCAATGAAAGGGTTTGACAGACATAGCCCAAGGATTTGTGGTTTGGGTTTGGCCGGACAACTGTTTGCATTGTTTTTGACACTTAGATTTCACTCTTTTTTTGGGTCAAAGAGGCTTATTCGCGGTAGTAGGAACGGACGGGCAGCCGTCCAAGCCCGTCCGTCCTCCTCCGGTCTTCGCTCGCCGAGTGTGGTCCACCTACAGCGTGGTGGTACCTATTTTTGGTGCGGGGGCCGGGATTGTCCTCTTTCGCTGCTGGAGTTGCCAGAGCAGAGCCGAGACCGCCCAAATCAGGAGAGTAGTAGTAGTAGTTTTAAGAGCGCCCCGTTCTCTTTCTCTCTGTTAATGATCCTTCCGCAGGTTCACCTACGGAAACCTTGTTACGACTTTTACTTCCTCTAAATGATCAAGTTTGGACATCTTTCCGTCAGCTCGAGGCGACGACCCCAGAAAACCCTCGCGGGCAACGGGGCCGACAATCCAAGAGCGCCAGTCCGAAGGCCTCACTAAATCATTCAATCGGTAGTAGCGACGGGCGGTGTGTACAAAGGGCAGGGGCGTAGTCAGCGCAAGCTGATGACTTGCACTTACTGGGAATTCCTCGTTCATGGGGAAACAATTGCAAGCCCCAATCCCTATCAAGAAAGGCTTTTGAGCGGGTTACCGGCTCCTCTCGGGAGGAAAACTTCCGTTGATCCCTTCAATTGTAGCGTGATGTGACCCAGAACATCTAAGGGCATCACAGACCTGTGGCTAACTCAATCTCATTGCATTCCGGTACGGCTTATCCTCTAAGAAGAAGTTGCGAACTGGACACCATTTTCTGGAATCCGTCGACTACTTAGTAGGCAAGTCTCGTTCGTTATCCGGAATTAACCAGACAAAATCCGCTCACCAACTAAGAACGGCCATGCACCACCACCCACCGAATCGAGAAAGAGCTCTCAATCTGTCAATCCTTCCGGTGTCTGGGCCTGGTGAGGTTTCCCGTGTTGAGTCAAATTAAGCCGCAGGCTCCACTCCTGGTGGTGCCCTTCCGTCAATTCCTTTAAGTTTCAGCTTTGCAACCATACTTCCCCGGAACCCAAAGACTTTGGTTTCCCGGAAGCTGCCCGCCGGGTCATGGGAATAACGCCGGCGGATCGCTAGTTGGCATCGTTTATGGTTAAGAACTGGGGCGGTATCTGATCGCCTTCGAACCTCTAACTTTCGTTCGATTAATGAAAACATCCTTGGCAAATGCTTCGCGTGGTTAGATGCTAGGCGGTCCAAAAAATTTCACCTCTAAGCGTCATATCTGAATGCCCCGCCTGTTCAGGTTAGTCATTACCTCTGGTTCCCGAAACCGAAAACGAATAGGGCAAGGGTCTATTCCATTATTCCATGCATCACCATTCGGGCATTCAAATAGCTGCAGGCATCAATTTTTTCAAAGTAAAGCTCTCAAAGCCCACTCCGGGACCTCCGACCGAAGCATCCCGTGCGAGCGGCGTGACCGGGCGTGACAGTAAACACCCGGTGATTACACCGTCAGTCGGAACTGAGATCCTTCCACCGAGAGCACTTTTGGCAAAACAACTTTAATATACGCTATTGGAGCTGGAATTACCGCCGGCTGCTGGCACCAGACTTGCCCTCAATGGATACTCGTTAAAGGATTTAAAGTGTACTCATTCGATTGAGGCCTGGGATGGGCTTCACATAATTGCCTTTTTTTCGTCACTACCTCCCCGTGCCGGGAGTGGGTAATTTGCGTGCCTGCTGCCTTCCTTAGATGTGGTAGCCGTTTCTCAGGCTCCCTCTCCGGAATCGAACCCTGATTCCCCGTTACCCGTTATAGCCATTGTAGGCACATAACCTACAATCGAAAGCTGATAAGGCAGACACTTGAAAGAAGCGGCGCCGGTGCGGAGACCGTGCGCTCAGCCCGAAGTTATTCAGATTCACCACAGGTGGGTTACGGACCGGGGCCCGACCAGTTTTGAACTAATAAAGCGCTCTTCCCTTGCGGTCAGAGACCAATTGCATGTATTAGCTCTAGAATTGCCACAGTTATCCAAGTAAGTGGGTTTACAGATCCAATGAAACATAGCTGATTTAATGAGCCATTCGCGGTTTCGCCTTAAATCGGCTTGTACTTACACATGCATGGCTTAATCTTTGAGACAAGCATATGACTACTGGCAGGATCAACCAGGTAGCTGCTGCTGTTGGCGGCGCCTATCACGGCGGCCAAAATAGTGAGATTGAGAGAGGCAGAAGACATTGGGCGAGGGACCGCACGTTGGCCTTAGAGAAATAGCAAACCAGATGATCAGATCTAACTGCACCTTCTCTTGCTATCCTCGGCGCCGGCAGCGCCACCGTGTGTGCCAATCTCCTCCCTTATCCGCTCCTCTTTGCCCCAGCTCCAGCGAGGCAGCCGACATTGGGCGAGGGACCGCACGTTGGCGAATCTCCTCCCTTATCCGCTCCTCTTCTCTTCTCTTTGCCCCAGCGAGGCAGAAGACATTGGGCGAGGGACCGCACGTTGGCCTTAGAGAAATAGCAAACCAGATGATCAGATCAAACTGCACCTTCTCTCGCTATCCTCGGCGCCGGCAGCGCCACCGTGTGTGCCAATCTCCTCCCTTATCCTCTCCTCTTCTCTTTGCCCCAGCGAGGCAGCCGACATTGGGCGAGGGACCGCACGTTGGCCTTAGAGAAATAGCAAACCAGATGATCAGATCAAACTGCACCTTCTCTCGCTATCCTCGGCGCCGGCAGCGCCACCGTGTGTGCCAATCTCCTCCCTTATCCGCTCCTCTCCTCTTTACCCAGCTCCAGCGAGGCAGCCGACATTGGGCGAGGGACCGCACGTTGGCCAATCTCCTCCCTTATCCGCTCCTCTTCTCTTCTCTTTGCCCCAGCGAGGCATAAGACATTGGCCCATCTCCTCCTCTCTCTCTTTCTCTTACTGTTTGTGGGGACGTGGGCTCATGAGCGCCATCGTCGCCCAATATTGGTTAGGTTGTGTATTTCACGGGTGGGAACCGCCATCATCGTTGTTAGGTGATGGGGTAACCCAACGTGTGCTTTGACGAGTTTTGGCTGCTAAACTCTCTTTTTAGTATACTCGGCTCCCAGACTGCGCCCTGGTCGTGTTGAACCATGAGCGTTGTCTATGCACATTTGGGGTAGCCGTTTGCGCGTGGAATAGTGCAATGAATCTCGGTCAAGAGACGGTTGGGCGCTGCATTGAAGGCCGGCACAGACGCGAAGACGGGGTGATCAGCCAACGCAAGTCCGCTAAGTTGGGCAGACAGCAAGGCGAAGGGGCCCGTTCGGACTGAAGGCCGCAGCACTATGCTATTGACGGAAACTAGTAGGGGTGGCGACATTATTGCGCCGAGAGAAGAGACGGAGTAATAATGTCCAAACGGAAGAGACCTGGCAAGTGTAATTGATAGAGCCTTGAGCCTACTGCGTATAAGCCCGCTCCACTGCTGCCATTCCTCTGATCAATGAGACTAAAATCTCTCTCTCTCTCTCTCTCCTTCTGCTCCAGCCATTGCAGGGCAGGGAAGCGACGGCTTCCAATTTTGGTTGTTGTTTTTGAATGCGGCGCTTTGCTTCGCAGAGGCGCCGAAGCGCTCCGCTGGGGGGCGGAAGATATTTCACACCGAATATGTGTGTGAAGGCACCCTCTCCCCTTAATATAGTGAAATAGTGCAATCCAGCATACAAGGTCGGACGATAGGACATTCACCGTACCGCACCTCGAGAGTGGATGTTGGGTAAGGTTAAAACCGGACTGTTCGCAGACAGCCGAATAACCCGGTTCCGGACTAATTGGTGGATGCAACATCATGATGCTGCTGCTGCTGTCGCGGAAACCGCAGTGGCGACGTGAGAGAGTAATAATGTTCAATAGGGAGAGCGACCTGGCTAGTGTAATTGATAGATCGCGAGCCTACTCGCCATTAGCCCGCTCCACTGCCATTCCTCTGACCCAATGAGACTATTCTCTCTCTGGCTCTCCTTCTGCTCCAGCCATTGCAGGGCAGGGAGAGGAAATCGACGGCAATTTTGGTTGTTGTTTTTGAATGCCGCGTTTTGCTTCGCAGAGGCGCCGAAGCGCTCCGCTGGGGGGCGGAAGATATTTCACATCGAATATGTGTGTGAAGGCACCCTCTCCCCTTAATATAGTGAAATAGTGCAATCCAGCATACAAGAGCGGACGATAGGACAGTCACCGTACCGCACCTCGAGAGTGGAAGTTGTTTGATCGTTTGTTAGGCAAGGTTAAAACCTGACTGTTCGCGAACAGCCGAATAACCCGGTTCCGGACTTACAATAGACGCAACATCATGATGCTGCTGCTGTCGCGGAAACAGTGGTGGCGACGTGCGCGCCGAGAGAGTAATAATGTTCAATTGGGAGACAGACCTGGCTAGTGAAATTCATAGATCGCGCTCCACTGCCATTCCTCTGACCCCATGAGACTATTTTCTCTCTCTCTCTCTTCTGCCTGCTGCTGCTCCAGCCATTGCAGGGCAGGGAAGGGAAAGCGGCGGCAATTTTGGTTGTTGTTTTTGAATGCCGCGCTTTGCTTCGCAGAGGCGCCGAAGCGCTCCGCTGGGGGGCGGAAGATATTTCACACCGAATATGTGTGCGAAGGCACCCTCTCCCCTTAATATAGTGAAATAGTGCAATCGAACATATAAGGGCGGACGTTTTCATCACCGTCTCCCACTCGGTGTGTGTGCAGATTCTCGGATCATTTTGTAAAGTATGCTCGACCCCCGATTGACTTTGACGGTCTCCCATTCGGGTGTGCAAGTTTCCGTAGTATGCTATTAAATCGACCCCCGATTGACTTTGACTGTCTCCCATTCGGGTGTGCAAGTTTCTGTAGTATTCTATCAAATCGACCCCGATTGACTTTGACGGTCTCCCATTCGGGTGTGCAAGTTTCTGTAGTATGCTATTAAATCGACCCCCGATTGACTTTGACGGTCTCCCATTCGGGTGTGCAAGTTTCTGTAGTATGCTATTAAATCGACCCCCGATTGACTTTCACTGTCTCCCATTCGGGTGTGCAAGTTTCTGTAGTATTCTATTAAATCGACCCCCGATTGACTTTCACTGTCTCCCATTCGGGTGTGCAAGTTTCTGTAGTATGCTATCAAATCGACCCCCGATTGACTTTGACGGTCTCCCATTCGGGTGTGCAAGTTTCTGTAGTATGCTATCAAATCGACCCCCGATTGACTTTGACGGTCTCCCATTCGGGTGTGCAAGTTTCTGTAGTATGCTATTAAATCGACCCCCGATTGACTTTGACTGTCTCCCATTCGGGTGTGCAAGTTCTCTGTAGTATGCTATCAAATCGACCCCCGATTGACTTTGACGGTCTCCCATTCGGGTGTGCAAGTTCTCTGTAGTATGCTATCAAATCGACCCCCGATTCACTTTGGCGGTCTCCCATGCGGGTGTGGAACTTCTCTGGTATGTTGTATAATATGACCGAGGTGCCCCTACCCCTTACTATAGTGAAATAGTGCCATCCAGTGTACAAGGGCGGACGCTTTCATCACCGTCTCCCACTCGGTGTGTGCACATTCTCGGATCATTTTGTATAGTATGCTATTAAATCGACCCTCGATTGACTCTGACGGTCTCCCATTCGGGTGTGCAAGTTTCTGTAGTATGCTATTAAATCGACCCCCGATTGACTTTGGCGGTCTCCCATTCGGGTGTGCAAGTTTCTGTAGTATGCTATTAAATGCGACCCCGATTGACTTTGACTGTCTCCCGTGCAGTTGTGCAAGTTTCTGTAGTATGCTATCAAATCGACCCCCGATTGACTTTGACGGTCTCCCATTCGGGTGTGCAAGTTTCTGTAGTATGCTATTAAATCGACCCCGATTGACTTTGGCGGTCTCCCATTAGGGTGTACAAGTTTCTGTAGTATGCTATTAAATCGACCCCCGGTGACTTTGACTGTCTCCCATTCAGGGTGTGCAAGTTTCTGTGGTATGCTATCAAATCCCGACCCCCGATTGGCTTTGACGGTCTCCCATTCCGGGTGTGCAAGTTTCTGTAGTATGCTATTAAATCGACCCCCGATTGACTTTGACGGTCTCCCATTCAGTTGTGCAAGTTTCATGGTATGCTAAATCGACCCCGATTGACTTTGACTGTCTCCCATTCGGGTGTGCAAGTTTCTGTAGTATGCTATCAAATCGACCCCGATTTGGCTTTGACTGTCTCCCATTTGGGTGTGCAAGTTTCTGTAGTATGCTATTAAATCGACCCCCGATTGACTTTGACTGCCTCCCATTCGGGTGTGCAAGTTTCTGTAGTATGCTATCAAATCGACCCCCGATTGACTTTGACTGTCTCCCATTTGGGTGTGCAAGTTTCTGTAGTATGCTATTAAATCGACCCTCGATTGACTTTGACTGTCTCCCATTCGGGTGTGCAAGTTTCTGTAGTATGCTATCAAATCGACCCCCGATTGACTTTGACGGTCTCCCATTCGGGTGTGCAAGTTTCTGTAGTATGCTATCAAATCGACCCCCGATTGACTTTGACCGTCTCCCATTCGGGTGTGCAAGTTTCTGTAGTATGCTATTAAATCGACCCCCGATTGACTTTGACTGTCTCCCATTCGGGTGTGCAAGTTTCTGTAGTATGCTATTAAATCGACCCCCGATTGACTTTCACTGTCTCCCATTCGGGTGTGCAAGTTTCTGTAGTATGCTATCAAATCGACCCCCGATTGACTTTGACGGTCTCCCATTCGGGTGTGCAAGTTTCTGTAGTATGCTATTAAATCGACCCCCGATTGACTTTGACGGTCTCCCATTCGGGTGTGCAAGTTTCTGTGGTATGCTATCAAATCGATCCCCGATTGACTTTGACGGTCTCCCATTCGGGTGTGCAAGTTTCTGTAGTATGCTATTAAATCGACCCCCGATTGACTTTGACGGTCTCCCATTCGGGTGTGCAAGTTTCTGTAGTATGCTATTAAATCGACCCCCGATTGACTTTGACGGTCTCCCATTGGGGTGTGCAAGTTTCTGTGGTATGCTATCAAATCGATCTCCGATTGACTTTGACGGTCTCCCATTCGGGTGTGCAAGTTTCTGTAGTATGCTATTAAATCGACCCCCGATTGACGTTGACGGTCTCCCATTCGGGTGTGGAAGTTTCTGTAGTATGCTATTAAATCGACCCCCGATTGACTCTGACGGTCTCCCATATTCGGGTGTGCAAGTTCTCTTGGTGCATTTGAAGTATGAGTTGAGTTTAATGAAGTTGATTTCGTCATAGGCACGGTGCTGTGCTGTGCTGTACCATCGACAACACCAATAAGGAAGGGGCATCTATTTTTACTTAGGCTAGCATACCTAAGTTAAAGCAAACTCCCCTTGCCAATACAAGAAGGAAGAGGATTTCTTATAGTCTAATAGACAATTCATCATGACCAAATACAGTATCTAACACAGGGGGTCCGGGGGCGCAGCCCCCGGTTAGCAACTAACCATTTGATTGCATTATCTCTGAGAATAGTTAGCAATTATCCATTTGATTGCATTATCCCAGGTTAGGGGGGGTTGTGTGTGGTTCCATATCACCAGATTTATTAAAAAACTCTACGTCAGGCTAAACAGTTTAGGCTAGATAGTACGATACGATACGAAGTCATTAGTTAAGAGGTGAAAGAAGATTATTAGGAATTGAAGAAAAAGGTGGTGAAACTGAAATACAGTAGGAGTAGAAAGAATCTGGGCTCAACCAGATCGCTTCATCTTTCTTATTGGTGTTTTGTCTTTGTTCTGCTCCCTTGGGTCGTCAGACCTTTGTATTAATATTGGTTTATTTATATAATGCTGCTTATTATTATTATTTTTGTTATTGTTGGAGTTAGTGAGCCCGCCCGGGTCCTTGTGTAACTGGGAGGGTAGTCACACCACGGTGTTAGTTAAGTGTTAGTTGTGTTAGTCTAAAGGTACACTGTATGCCAGGTTCTTAGTGGAGCTGGTTGGTCACTCTCATCTTTATTCCTCTAGTGTTTTTATGTAGAAATGTGTATATTGAGGCAGGAGGTGGTTCAATTACTTCTTCCTGTCTATATTATTTTTCCAGTTTTGATATGTTTCTGTGTTAAGTTCAGTCACTTTTTTCCAAATATTTACAGCTTTGTTGTGTATATCTACATTGATTGCTAAGAGGTTTGCTCTCTTGTGTAGCTGTTCATTATTGATGTGGTCTGTATATTTTATGTTATATATAAATCTGAGGGCTATATTTTGTACTGTTTGTAACCTTTTAATGCACGTTTTACTAAGGGTGTTCAATGGGATGGGTGGGTAGTCCATAATTGATTTGACAAGGGGCAATATAAATCTTTCTTTTGTTATTAATGCTAAGGTTCTTAAAGCGTTTTATTTTGATAATCTTATTCTTGCCTGTCGTTCTTTATCTTTTAAGTATGTTATATATCCTCTTTTTGTTAGTTTTAATCCAAGCATCCTACCTTCAGTGTCGTATGGGTATAGTTCTGGTCGACTATTACTGGACTTGTTTTAATCTTGGCTATTGGTATTATCTTGAATTTGTTCTTATTTGTCCTGATTTTTCCATTTTTTCTCAAAATCATTTATGTTTTTTATCGCTCTTACCGTGTAGAGTGCCATAAATTGAGTTGATTTTCCTGGGTATGATACTATTTGAGTAATATCATCAGCAAACATTACATATTCACTAAAGGGGGTAGGTTGAGGTGTGTCTGAAGTATAAATTGTATATAGTGTTGGAGAAAGGCATCCTCCTTGAGGTACTCCGCTCTCAAGATTAAACATAGTTCCTAAAAAGTTTCCAATTTGAATTTGTGCTCTCCTATCATCTAAATAGTTACACAATATTCTTAGCATGTATTCGTTAAGTCCCAGTTTTAATATTTTATATTTCAAGCCTAAATGCCCAACTTTATCAAAAGCCTTAGAAACATCCCTTAAAATTATATTGATCTGGTTACCCTTGCTTTTTCTATTGCAATTATTTCCGTTATTATAGCTATTGCAGTTAGGGTATTTCTATTGGGCATAAATCCATGTTGTCTGTTGTTAGTTTTCCCATGTTGTGTTAAAAAGGCTATAAGTCTTGAATTTAATATTTTTTCCAATAGTTTCCCGGTAATTTCTAATAAAGATATTGGCCTGTAGTTTAATATTTCCTTATTGTCCTTACCCTCTTTAGGAATAAATATCATTTTAGCATATTTTAGTTTGTCTGGAAAGTAACCAGTTATTAAGCATGCGTTATAAATGTTTAATAGTGTATTTAAAATGTTTTCAGGTAGATTCATGATCATATTTCGTGTAATACCTGTGAGCCCAGGGCTTTTCCTTAAATTTCCTCAGACAGTGCATCATTTCTCCCATGGTTATTATTTGATTATTAGGTAATAAGTTATAGTCTATATATTGCCTTGGGGTGATTCTATGTATTTGTCTTCCCATTTCTTCTTCTATCCTTTCTTCGTGTTCACTATCAAAATCTTCATTTTCCTCATCTGATATTTTAAAACTTTTACCCATTCCTTTTGAATGCTGACTCTTGTTCATTTTCCTCGTGCAATTTTGTTCCATTTTGGTCTTTAATGTATGGTGTTTTTGCTTGTTGTGCCCCTCATCTTGTTTATGGAAGTCCAAAATGTTTTTGTGTCTTTAGTCATGTCAGCCGCCATTATAATATCATTCCATTTTTTATTGTTTGCTTCCTTACATGCGTCTCTTAATTTTATCTGTAGTGCTATCTGTGTCGTATATAGTGTTACGAACCCCTCCACCCAGCACTACAAGCACGCCATCTATTGTCCTGATCTACCTACCCAGCACCACGAGCAACGCCATCTAGGGACGAGACACGAGTATGACTCGTCTTAGTTACCACTCCGAGGTTTCCTTCTCCCTATCCTGGTTGTTGCGTCACCTCCAATTCGAGGAGAGAGCACTTGGCTCTGGGAAGTGACCACAGGATCATCTATCCTCTAAACCTACGTACGTGCAGTGACTACCTACCGTCTTCTACAATACTCAGCCTTACTCGTCAGCCATCTCAGCTCCTCACTTAAGTACTAGTATCTCTTGTATTAATTTCCCCACGTCCACTTGCTTCGAGATTGTTTTATGTTTATTAATATGTATATACTGTTAATGTTTAGGTTAAGTTTGGTTAAGGGTAATTTATAAGCTGAATATTTTGTTAAGGGATTTATGGTACTCTATTATATACAACGAAAACTCGCATCCTTTGTCTACCCTTTTATAGTCCGATTGTCTTTGTTTTTATTGTTGTTACCTGTTGGGATCTGGGTAGACGTATAACTATATTCTAAATCCCAACTCGTAACAAATGGCGACCGTGACAGGACACGACCTTAAGTACCATATTCCTTCCTCCTTGTTACTCAGTGTTAATTATTCCTCCCAGTCACTTCTGTTCACAATTGCTTTACGGTGGTTTAAAGTTTCCTTCATATGTGTTTGCATATATTGGTATTATCGTACAGTAAGAGTGACAGACGTAGGATATTAGGTTCCAAGTGTCATAAGGCTTACCTGTTATTACACGTGGCAGTTGTAGTAAGTCTTATCGAGTGTAGGGAAGAATCCGGATCTGTTTAATGCCGTACCCTCACTCCAGAGTAGGCTGTTCCATAGTCACTAGTTTACGGTGAAGTGATATCTTGGGACGCCCGCTCTACCAGGACCCCATAATTATAAAGCCTCAATTATTGTTCTTCTCATTATCTCATTCAGGGTCAATCATACCATTTATCAGGGTTGTTAATCCGGATCTTTATATTAATGCCGTAATACGCCCTACCTCTTTCAAGTCTCTTATCCTTATCTAAGGATCTTCTCAGAAGAACAATAATCATAAGTGTAATTTCCTAGGTATAACTTGGTTAGTTTTTCGGGACTTTCTGGTTATCCACTGCCGTGATATTTTCTAGGGTTATCCACTTATCTTATCTTTGGACCATTAGTTAATTTATCCTATTTTTCTTAACAATGGCCACCTCAGGTTTTGATCTCCAGGATTTTATTGAAAATCCTTCCGTAAAATTACGTGTTAATATCCTGAAGAAAGAATGGAAAGAAATAGCCAACTATTATAATATCCCCATTTTCACAGCAACTGACTAAGGAAATGTTAAAAAATCATGTGAGTGAAGTGCTGGTTCAACATGAAGTTTTAAAAGAATCCGCTGTTGACAGATTAACGCCCATGTCCAAGAAACTTCAACCACTATCCACCACCCCTCCTCACTCAGAAGTTGCTTCAGGTCTGGCTAGCCCTCAACAAGAAACACAACGAATAGACGCCTTAGAACTGGAACGAGCTAGGTTCGAGTTCCAAATCAAAATGAAAGAACTCGAGTTGGAGCAGGAGTAGGAACAGGCCAAGTTGCAGCATGAAGAAAAGTTGGAACAGGCCAAGTTGGAACAGGCCAAGTTGGAGCATGAGGGAAGGTCGGAACAGGCCAAGTTGGAGCATGAGGAAATGATGGAACGGGCCAAGTTGGAGCAGGAGGTTAGACTGAAAGAACTACAGGTAAGAGAGATAGAAGTCACCTTAACATCGGAGTTTAGATCAAAGGAAGTGGCATTAAGAGAGAAACTAGCTGCTTTTAACCCTGCTACTGCTGCTTCCCTTGTTCCCGGGTTTGATGAATCCGATATGGACGGGTCATTTAGGACTTTTGAGAAAATAGCCGGGAAGAATGAGTGGCCAAAGGACCAGTGGGTGTCAGTGTTAGTTCCTAAATTATATGGTAAGGCTCGTAGAGTTTATAACTGTTTAGACCAGACTGATGACTATGATAACGTAAAAAAGAATATCCTCACCTCTTATGCTATCACGCCAGATGGATACCGGCAGAAGTTTCGTAAACTAACCAAACCATTTTCCCACACCTTTGTTGAGTTTGCTCAAGAAAAGCTTAGGTTTTTAAGAAGTGGTTAGAGGCTACAGAGACCTCCACATTTCAGGATTTGTTAAATTTGGTAGTCCTGGAGGTGGAAGAGCAAGATACCATTTCACATCTTGAAGCATGTGGAGGAGCGTGGAGAGGTTAATTTAGGGCGTGCTGCTGAGCTGGCTGATCGTGCGCTTTGTTGGTGGAGTCACTGGGCAGTAGAGAACGTGGTACTTCCCGACATGTTAGGTCCTCCTCTGATGATAACCTTGGGAACGTGAGTGGTAGGTCGAAAGGTCCCACACCTACTCCCCGATGCCAACCAAGCTTACTTGTTCTTACTGTAAAAACCCAGGCCATACGATCCAGAATTGTAAACACCCAAAGTGTCGAATTGCTAAAAGTAGTTCCCTGGATCCCAAGTCCAAACCAATAGCAAATACCAATGTGGAAAGGCCCCATCAGGATCTCTTCTCTTCATTCACCTATGAGGGAAAAATTTCAATCATAGAGGGGTCTCGTTCTTTCCTATTCGTATACTACGTGATACGGGCGCAGCACAATCTATCCTCCTGTTTAACGTCATTCCCGATATATCTACCGCATTTACTAATGAGAGTGTTCTAATTTCCAGATCTCTCATCCCATTCTTCCTATCCTTTAGCTAAAGTGCACCTCAATGTCCCTTGATTGCTGGGGAAGTGCAAATAGCGCAAAAGGAAAGACCCAATGCTGTGTGCGGCATTCATTTATTATTGGGTAATGACTTGCTTGGTAGGAATCTAGTGGTTCCTAACATAAAGACAGTCGACTCTCCTTACCTGTCAACTCCACCACTGACCTTAAAACTATTCCTCATCTTTTCCCATCTTGTGCTGTCACCCGGTCACAGAGTGTGCGAAATGGGCCCTCTTCGTCTAAAAACCACCTCTAATATTTTCTACCACAGAAGATCACGTACAATAAGACAATTAGTAAGGGATGAGCTCGTTAAAGCCCAACAATCTGATCCATCTTTGACTAAACTTCATCATGCAGCAGTTGAGGGTAAAGATTTTAACACCCTTCCGTGTTTTTATTATCATGAAGGGTTTTTGATGAGGGCCTATAGGCCCCCTGAGCTTGCCCATCTAGACACGTGGTCTGAAATACATCAAGTGGTAATTCCCACCTCAGTCAGACCAGCATTAATTGCCCTTGCCCATGATGGTATTTCAGGACATTTGGGAATCCTGAAAACATATAAAAAGCTCCTCCAACACTATTATTGGCCTGGACTTAGGAAGGATGTGTCAAAATACCTAAAATCTTGTCATATTTGTCAAATGGTAGGAAAACCAAATGAAAGTATACCAGCAGCTCCCATTAAGCCCATCCCGGTATTTTCTACACCATTTGAAAAGATTGTTGTGGATTGTGTGGGCCCATTACCAAAGACTAAGAAGGGAAATCATTTCCTGCTCACAGTTATGGATACCAGTACACGTTATCCTGAGGCTTTTCCCCTTAAAAGCATCACTTCAAAAAATGTAATCAAACCTCTTTTGCACCTTTTCACTTCAGTGGGCATTCCTAGAGAGATCCAATCCGATCAGGGCACCAATTTTACGAGCAATCTTTTCAAACAGGTGATGAAAGACCTCAGTGTGGACCATTGTACATCAATGCTCAAAAATACTGTATAGAACACCAAAAGGAATGGGATGAAAGCATAGACTTGTTACTCTTTGCCATCAGGGAATGTCCCCAGGAGTCATTGGGTTTCTCCCCGTTCGAGTTACTATATGGGAGACAAATAAGGGGACCCCTTAAAATAGTAAAGGAGCAGTGGTTTGACACTCCATCTATTAAGCTCGCAACAGTTTCCCAATACATTGACACTTTAAGGGACAAATTAACTGAAGTCCGAACCATTGCTCAGTCAAACTTAAAAAAGTCCAAGAAAAATGGTGAAGTCCCAACCTAAATTAGTTAAAAGATCATTTTCTCCAGGTGACAAAGTGTTACTCTTTCTACCCATTCCAGGCTCTCCCCTTAAAAGCAAGTTTACTGGTCCTATATAGTTGCTAATAAACTATCTCCTCTCAACTATATAGTCCATACTCCTGATCGCAGAAAAAGATTCACAACTTGTTCACATTAATCTCATGAAACTTTACCATTCCAGGCAGTCAGAGGAAGACATCCCAGAGGCTATAAGTCAACCTGTATTGCATACGGTTTTGTCAGGGCCGGAGCCGGAGACAGATGACATGGACCTATTGGAGAATTTAGACTTCCCTCTACCTAAAAAACCCTACTAACAGTCACATACTCAACAACTTGGATGAGTATTTTTCTGTTCTGAATCCATCTCAAGCAAAAGATCTCACTAAGTTATTATCAACATTTCCTAAAGTCACATCAGACCTCCCAGGGTTTTGCAATATACTTAAACATGATATTAAGCTAATCTCGGATGATGTACAACCCATTAGGCAATCAGCCTATCGACTAAATCCACAAAAAAAAGAGATTATGAAAAGGAGGTAGATTTTTTTGTTAAAACATAACTTAGCTGAGCCTAGTACCTCCCCTGGGCTTCACCTTGCCTTCTCATTCCAAAACCCGATGGCACTTTTCGTTTCTGTACCGATTATCGTAAAGTGAACCAGGTCACTGTCTCAGACTCCTACCCTTTACCTTTGATTGAAGATATAATAGACAGCATAGGCTGTGCCAAATTTATCAGTACGGTGGACTTATTGAAAGGATATTATCAAGTGGGACTCACGGATAGGGCCAAAATAATCTCGGCATTTATAACTCCATTTGGTCTTTTTCAATATTTGGTTATGGCGTTTGGCTTTTCTAATGCTCCGGCCACATTCCAGAGGGCCATCAACTTCCTAATTCAGGACCTAGGTGGGACGTTCGCCTACCTGGATGACCTGGTGGTGGTGTCGGACAGCTGGGACGAACATCTGGTGCGTTTGGAGATACTGTTTGCACGACTGCAAGAGACTGGATTCACCATAAACCTGGCTAAATCTGCTTTTGGCCGGGCCTCAGTGACTTACCTGGGACATATCGTTGGGCATGGTATGGTGAGACCCAAGACGCAAACGTTAGAGCCATCTTGTCCTTCCCCTCCAAGGACGAGGAAGGAACTCATGCGCTTCCTGGGGATGTGCGGCTACTACCGTCGGTTCTGCAGTAAACTTCTCCAGCGTGGCCGGACCCCTCACAGACCTTACCAGTTCTGCGGTCCCTTACATCTGGAACCAGAGGTGCGACCAGTCTTTCCACCGCCTCAAAGCCTTCCTTGCCTCCAAGCCTGACTACACCTCGCCCTTCCATCTGCAAATCGACGCTAGTGGTGTCGGAGTGGGGGCTGTGCTCCTACAACCCGACCCAACCACTGATGTTCTTCACCCTGTGGCATATTACTCCGCCAAGTTGAAAAACCATCAGACCAACTACTCGACCATAGAGAAGGAGGCCTTGGCTCTGGTGTTGGCAATAAAGAAGTTTGAATGTTACCTCCAGTCTTTGCCCTACAAACAACCCTGATGCTGCGACGCAACCCACTCACGTTCATCCAAACCAACAAGACCTCCAACCAGCGAATCCTCCGCTGGGCTCTCCTCACCAGCCCTGCCTGATTGCAGACTCCTTATCCCGAGCTCCAGTGGAAATGCAGCAGCTACTCTCCAGACGTACCAGGTGATCACCTCCTTCGCACCCGCGCTACGGAGGTCTTTGGAGGGGGTGTGTGTTACGAACCCTGCCACCAATTGTCATGATCTACCTACCCAGCACTACGAGCCACGCCATCTATTGTCTTGATCTACCTATCCAGCACCACGAGCAACGCCATCTAGGGACGAAACACGAGTATGACTCGTCTTGGTTACCACTCCCGGGTTTCCCTTCTCCATATCCTGGTTGTTGCGTCACCTCCTCAAAGTCTTCTTTGTCAGCTCCAATTCGAGGAGAGAGGAGTTCACTCTGGGAAGTGACCATAGGATCACCTATCCTGGAAACCTACGGCACAGTGACTACCTACCGTCT
>NW_024723453.1:0-13962 GCF_018991925.1 Homarus americanus
TCGATGCCGTTCTGATTACGTATTGCTGTAGATGCCAAAAGGTAAGGTAGATAAGGTAAAGATAAGGTAAGGTTAGGTTTAGGTTAGGTAGAATGCAAGATAAAGATGGAGTAAGATGGAGTAAAGGTAAAGATGAGGTAAAGATACAAAAGGTTGGAGTAAGGTTAGGTAAGGTTAAGGTAGGTTAGGTATTTGGTTGGGAAGGGTTAGGTAAATTGGGTAGGTAAGGTAAGGTAAAATTAAGGTAAAGATGGATTAGGTAAGGTAAGGTAAAAGGTAAGGTAAGGTTAAGGCAGGTGTTAAGGTATAAGGTGGAAGGGTTAAGGTGGTAAGGTAAAGATTAAAAGGTAAGGTAAGGTAGGTTAGGTTAGGTAAGGTAAGGAAGTAAGGTAAGGTGGAGTTGGAAGTAGGTTAGGGAAGGAGTTAGAGTGGAGTTAGGTTAGGTGGAAGGTAAGGTAAGGTTAGGTAAGGTATTAAAGGTAAGGTAAGGTAAGGAGTATTAAGGTTAGGTAAGGTTAGGTTGGGTTGGGTATCTCCCTGCACCATGCACACCCCTTCCTGCCCAACCACGTGCTACCCACCCATCCTGCTCCAATAATACACCCTTCCTGCCCAGCCTGCCGTGCTACACTCTGGCAAAATATTAAACACCGCGTACAGACCATTTAAAGCATCGCCTAAACCTTTTCATTATTAACTATGAACATTTACCACCAATACCATTTTAACAAGATAAATAACAATATAAAATTATATATATTACATCTCAAGTGTATAATTATATACAATAGAGCCAATTACCACTACTAATGAAAATATGATTAAATGACGGTCTCATCTTTGAAAGGGTGATTGAAGCCTGGATGACAAAGGGTATTGATAAGGGTGACAAAGGGTGATAGAAGCCCCCACACGTAATAGCATTTGCCTCTGTCATTACCTTCAATAAGTCTTCTCTATATTATTGATAAAAGTTAGAAATATGATCACTACAAAAATATAGACACAGAGGTGCAGTGTGTGTGTGTGTGTGTGTGTGTGTGTGTGTGATACAAATGTGTGTTATTATTATTATTATTATTATCATCATCATCAGACCGTGTTTGGTAAGGTGCTGGCAATATCTCACTGTACTATTAGTGTTGGATTTGTTTGGTAGTATTTACTAGCTTGAATAATGTGACACATCGAGGATCTGTATACAGAGCCATGTGTACATTACAGTAATAAGGCCAATCATTTGCTCTGGCTGCACAGATCAGTAAGGTGTACATTAGACTCTGTAGTCTAGCATGACTGTAAATGGAAGTCAAGAGTATACTGAGGCTGTGTAGGTTAAACTTGTGTTGTGTGTACACCGAGGCTGTGAGGTTAGTCCAGCGAGGCCTCGAACGCTCCAAGACTATTTATGTGAATAATAAAATACAATGTTGCAGATTAGTCATACCTGCACTAGGGTTGTGTAAATCAAAACTCAGTATTGCACTTTAAGGCTGTTGTAGACTACAGCTACGTGTACGTTAAGTTATAAATATAATGAGGCTGTCCAAGATTAAATCATGTGCACAAAGTCAAGCTCACTACAATGAGGCTGTGACGTCATCGTGTGTGCATCAACGAGAAATCAGGTGTACACTGAGGATGTGGAAGCCAGATCCATATGTGCATTAAGACTGTGTATGACAGTCATGTGTGTACAGTGAATCGTATACACTGAGACTGTATATATGCTACAGTCATGTGTAAAAATAAGTATATTGAGACAGTCTACATTAAACCATGTGAACAATGAATCAGATGTACAACAACACTCGTGAAAGCTAGAATCACGTGGGCGATAAAAGCGTGTACACTATACTCCAAGTGTGCAATAAACTACATGTACACTGAAGCTATAAAACCAGGTCGCGACAATACATCGAGACTTCGTACCGTATACACAATCATGTGTACAATGAATCGTGTGTACATGGAAACTGTGTATACAACAGTCCATGTGTACAGAATCACGTGTAGGAGAAGCAAACAGTTGAGGTTCCACTCGCCCCCTGCAGCACGCGCCACGCCGGACTGATATGAATATCAACAAACCTTATAAACCTGACCACGATAACACACCTCTCCGAGACACAACTCAACACGTACCAAACAAACAATCCCTGGCTTATTATTATATTTATTTTTTTCACTCACCATTAACTCTGTGTTTTTACGTCGACTTAACAAGAGTAAAATGTTTTGTGTTTAGAAGAATTTTTTTTTTAAACAAAGGTTTGTGTTTATCAGAGACCGCATGTTTTGTGTGTGTGTGTGTGTGTGTGTGTTTACTGGTCAGCATTCTCGCCTCGCAAGCTAGCGGACCCGGATTCGATCCCCAGGCAGGGTGAAACTATGGGCAAATTTTCACTTGCCATTTACTTTCTACCCAGCAGTAATTGCTGGGGACCTGGATGATAATCAATTTGCGGATCGTATTCGGGGGTAATGGTTAACCAGTGCAGTTGGCGAGTTGTCCGTCTTCTTGGACTATTCCTTGACACTGGGTCACGCACACTCGTTAACTTAGGGATGTGGTTGTTGTGTTGGCGACAGCTTCTCCAATTCACGCCTATAGATGGCCTTGGCCAGCCATCCTCGTTAACAACGTGTGTTTATTAGTGTGTATGTGTGTAAGTATGTATGTGTGTGTGTGTGTGTGTGTGTGTGTGTGTGTGTGTGTGTGTGAGATATTTAAAAAACTATAGCACAATGAGCATCGCCATAACTCCCCATGGTACGGTGTGGTAATTCCTGAGTACAAAGACTTAATTCCACGATACGGTGCCATAACCCTGTCAAAACGATGGCCTGTTTCTTTGATTAAGATTACATTGTATTTTAGGCTATGAGATATCGTACTCAAATGGTTAAAGTCATCGTACTCAAGGGGTTAAAGTCGTCGTACTCAAGGGGTTAAAGTCGTCGTATTCAAGAGGTTAAAATCACCACACTTAATCGGTTAAAGTCATCGTACTCAAAGGGTAAATCATCGTACTCAAGAGGTTAAAGTCCTCGTACTCAAGGGGTTAAAGTAATTGTACTCATGGGTTAATGTCATCTGTCCAAGGAGAAAGTTTTTAGTAAATATAAATAATCATAATACTCTTGAGAGATGTTCCATTTGAAATACATCAATACTCCTAGTTTAGTTAATAATTCTAGTGATAAAGATTCGTGTTTTCGTGTCTGTTATTGCTCCCGGATGCACGAACAGACGGACAGAGAACACACGGACGGACAGATAGACGGACACAAGAACGGAAACCAAACGTCACCTCTGCCGCACTCTTGAAACGATGCAGAATATAAACAGCCAGGGATACTCCTCCTTAGGCACACCAGGGACGTCTCACGCCAACGAGCTCTGAATGAATTTTTCTTACCAAGACGTCCAACTCCTCAGCAACTCATCTCGATGGATCATGGAGGAGCGGCAAATGACCAGTGTTTAAAATAGACGACGAACAAGATGACTAAACGTTTCTTTGCATTTTTTAAGGGACATAAATCAACCTAATCTCAGTCTAACGTACAGTAGACAAAAATATCCTAATCTTAATTTGGTTAAGTGTATTTGTGTGAGTTGGTTAGAGTTGGATAGTTTGATGATTTGGTTGGGTTAGTTTTGATTCATTTGGATAGGTTAGGTTCAGTTTATCTGGTAATGATATGGTTTAGTTTGAAATGGTTTTATTTGGCTTCCTCTGATTTTGGTTAGGTTACTTTTAGTTTAATTTTGTTAGGTTAGTTTTTAGATTTGGTTATGTTTGGTTTACCTTGATTACATAAAGTTTGGTTAGATTGCGATTGGTCTAGCGGTCCTGTTCGTGGTATATCTCTAACACAGTCCATCGTGATAATAGCGCCACGTGGCGTGGTGGCATTACACTAAAACACTTTGACCATTATGCAGTTCAGTAACAGTATTATTTCTTAATGGATATCCATTAGCCATACCAACCAGCCCCCCACCAAAAAAAAAAAAAAAATTCTCTTTCTCTCTCTCTCTCTCACTTTATTTTGGTTATTTCCCTTTCTCTATTCTCTCTTAATTCTGTACTTTATCATAATCTTTCTCTCTCATCATTATTTATCCTCCCTCTCTTCCTTTACTATATATCTTTCATTCTGGTTTTCATCCTTCTCTCTCTCTCTCTCTCTGCAGCATCAACGACTGACACACACAACAGGAGTACAGATAATTCGACACAGGCGGCACCTTTGATGGAGGCATAAACAGCAATTCATGTAATGGAGTGCTTATATTTGTCTGTGTGTACGTCTTCTCTCTCTCTCGTGTGTGTGTGTGTGTGTGTGTGTGTGTGTGTGTGTGTGTGTGTGTACGTGTCTCTCTCTCTCCCTCTCTCTCTCTCTCTCTCTCTCTCTCTCGTGTGTGTGTGTGTGTGTGTGTGTGTGTGTGTGTGTGTGTGTGTGTGTGTGTGTGTGTGTGTGTGTGTGTGTGTGTGTGTGTGTGTGTGTGTGTCTCTCTCTCTCTCTCTCGTGTGTGTGTGTGTGTGTGTGTGTGTGTACGTCTCTCTCTCTCTCTCGTGTGTGTGTGTGTGAGGTTTAACGCCCAGGCTAAGAATAAAAATTTAGTGTAATTCTTGATGTAATGTCCCTTGAATACTAAGAGTGGAAGATGAACTTGTCTTGTGTAAATAATGTGTTGTTATTAGTATTATTTCTAGTAGTAGCAGCAGTAAGTAATAGTAATAGTAGTAATAGTAGTAGTATTAGAAATAGAAGTAGTAGCACGTTTATATAGTAGTAGTATTAGTTGTTGATGTTATTATAATTATAGTTAAAGGCCCATTCAAAAGCAGTAAGGTTGAGGAAAATAGCTGCTGTACTTACTGAATGTAGAGAGAAAAGAAGAAGAGAGCCTTTGTTGGTTCCGGCCAAACTTACCTCTTAGTGTCCCGCCCTCCACCCTCTGTCTCCACAACCTGCTTTCCACTCTCGTCCTCCATCTCCCTTCTTCCACCCTTTTCCCTCCACCTCTTGCCTCCTCCACCTCTTTCTTCCACCTCTTGCCTCCTCCATCTCTTTCTTCCACCCTTTTCCCTCCTCCACCTCTTTCTTCCACCCACTTCCTCCACCTCTTGCCTCCTCCACCCCTTTCTTCCCCTTTTCCTCCACCCCTTTCTTCCCTTCCTCCACTTCTTGCCTCCTCCTCTTTCTTCCACCCACTTCCTCCACTTCTTGCCTCCCCCCACTTCCCTCCACCTCGTGCCACCTCATCTCTTTCCTCACCCCTGCCTCCACCCATCCTCCTCTCCTGGTACCACAAACAGGTATACAGTATAAAGGGCGTCAATTAACGTCAAGGTGTCAAGTGAACGAGTGGCAGGGTGTCGGGTGTCAATTGGTGGCGTGTCAGGGTGTCAAGTGTCAAACAGAAGAGCTCACCGCCCACCACCTACAACTCCCTCTCCCACTTACACCCCCTCTCCCATTTACACCCCCTCTCCCATTTACACCCCTCTCCCTTACACCCTCCCTCCCTCCCTCCCACCTATACCCGTCGTCCCCTACTACAGGCAACATGATAAACTGGGGTCTAATTCTCAAAAGGTTCGCTGGTTACGTTTTCTACCCTAATTGCAGGTAAGTCCAGGAGTCTGGTTAATGTTAGGTAAGGGTAGGTTAAGTTAATTCAGGTAGGTTAGGTTAGATTAGGTTAAGATTGGGTTGGGTTAGGTTAGATAAAGTTAGGTTTAATACTAACTTTTACTTTTCTTGTATGTATCATAAAGACTACCTCAATTCTTCTTATATTTTCCTAAAAAAAATAAAAAATAAATAAAATATAAGCTATATCTATCAACTCTGGATTCAATAATACATTTTACCGACAAAAAATATCCATAAAATGTAGTAACTCAAAAAACACTATACTAAATTGTGTTGATAAAATATGGCACAACAGACGAAGGATTTTGACAACCCTACCGAGACAACAGGAGTCACAGTGTTCATTCTGTAACTCATCGATCACCCCGAGTACAGATAATTTTTTGTGTGACTGTACGACCAATTTTACAGCATTTAATTAAGATATATAAGCTGCCATTTACTCTACAGCAGGAGTAAAAAACTAGTCTCTGATGACGTCACGCGAGGCAGTGAATAGAAGGATACAACATTATTTTTAAAGAATAAATCATATTTTATAATTTAAAGATTTAATCACTCATATGATGATCCTAAAATTGCCAAGCTTAAGAATAATTACTTTTAAATAATTGTGGTAATTAATTCACGACAACCTCCAGACAATGTTCCCAGATGTATGATAATTATCATACGTGTAAGATAACTCTAGGGCCGGTATAATTGTCTTCATTAACACACGTAATTGTATGATAACTTGGCACCTTCCTGGTTATATATACTCAGTGTTGAATACTGACAGAATCACCTGAAGAATCTCCACTCACTTATTTCACCCTACGAAACCCTAACCAACCCTACCAAACCCAACCAAACCCTAACCAAACCCACCAAACCTAACCAAACCTAACCAAACCCCAATCTAACCAAACCCAACCAAACACCAACCAACCAAACCTAACCAACCAACCAAACCCAGCAAACCAAGCCCAACCAACCAACCAAACCACCAAACCCAACCAAACCAACAAACCCAACAAACCCAGCAAACCTAACCTAACCAAGCAACCAATCCCTACCAAACCTAACCAAGCAACCAATCTAACCAAACCCAACCAAACCTAACCAAACCCACCAAACCCACCAATCTAACCAAACCCAACCAAACCAAACCTAACCAAACCTAACCAATCCTAACCAAACCCCACCAAACCCACCAAACCTACCAAACCCAACCAAACCCAACCTCACTCCAAAATAATGTTGAGGTTGAAGCTTCAGTGAAATAAATAGGAGATTGGGGTGGAGGTTCTTCAGGTGATCCGAATTATGCCTTGTACTTCTATAAATATATACTTGAGCTTCAGTGTATGTGAGGTGTGTGTGTGTGTGTGTGTGTGTGTGTGTGTGTGTGTGTGTGTGTATAGGTAATACTCTCCGGCTGTACACCTTTATGTTTACCAAGATTTTAGTTTTATCATCATCATCATCATCATCATCATCATCACCACCACCACTACCATTATCGGCATCATTCATCATCACCACTATCAAAATTAGCATTACCATCATCCATATCACTATCATCACCATCACCACCACCATCCCATCACTATCATCACCGTCACCACCACCATCACCATCACCACCACCACCACCACCACCACCACCATCACCACCATCATCACCACCATCACCACCACCATCCCACAACAATAATCACACGTCACACCACCAACCCACCACCATCATAACCATCAATCGACCTTCATCATACCACCACCATCCCCACCGCCATCTCACCACCATCATCACCACCCCACCACAATCATACTCACCACCATCATCACCACCACCATCACCACCATCCCCACCTAATCACACCATCCCAATCACATAATCACACAAGTCACACTTACACTATCATACCACTACACTTACATATCCCTTGCCATCACCACTATCACACCATCACCACTATCATACTTAAATCACCATCGTCACCGACCACCACCCACCACCAACATCCCCACCACCACCACCACCATCCCCACCACTATCATCACCGTCATCACCACCATCACAAACAATCAATAATCTTCCTTTTCAGACAAACTTGACTTGAAAAATTTAATCAAAACTTTGACGGAATAATCCTCGATTTTTTCTCAGCGAGTGATCCATCCTTATGACGAAGGCTTGAAAAAGTACATCGATATAAAAGTAGATAATGGAGAAATTGATAAAAATGATAGATAGATAGACGAACCAAGACATAATACAATGATCTAGCGAGAAAAGGAGACTATTATAACATACTCGAAAGAAAATACAGCTCTCTCTCTCTCTCTCTCTCTCTCTCTCTCTACTGTACCCGTATTTACCATCTGAAGCCAGCTGGCCTATGTTTGGTGCCAGCTGTCGCCACCATCTGGAGATAAATAAAGCTCTCCCCCTCCCCCTCCTCCTCTCCCAGCCATTACACAAAGAAGTATGTTTACTTCTACAGCTGGTGACAGTGCCAGATGGCTACCACCCTCACCTTCTGTCATATAACCATCTGTTTGACGTCACCACTGTCAGCACCATCTGCCACATGACCATCTATTTGAAGTCACAAACTGTCAACACCATCTGCCATATAACCATCTGTTTGATGTCATCACTGTCAGCACCATCTGCCACATGACCATCTGTCTGACGTCATCACTGTCAACACCATCTGCCACATGGCCATCTGTCTGACGTCATCACTGTCAACACCATCTGTCACATGGCCATCTGTTTGACGTCATCACTGTCAACACCATCTGCCACATGGCCATCTGTCTGACGTCATCACTGTCAACACCATCTGTCACATGACCATCTGTTTGACGTCAGCACTGTCAACACCATCTGCCACATGGCCATCTGTCTGACGTCATCACTGTCAACACCATCTGTCTGACGTCATCACTGTCAACCTTAAGTCGAGAACACAGACCCTTAACTAAAGAACAGACCCTTAACGAGAGAACAGACCCTTAACGAGAGAACAGACCCTTAACGAGAGAACAGACCCTTAACTAGAGAACAGACCCTTAACTAGAGAACAGACCCTTAACGAGAGAACAGACCCTTAACTAGAGAACAGACCCTAACTAGAGAACAGCATTCCTTAACGAGAGAACAGATCCTTAACTAGAGAACAGACCCAACGAGAGAACAGACCTTAACGAGAGAACAGACCCTTAACTAGAGAACAGACCCTTAACTAGAGAACAGACCCTTAACGAGAGAACAGATCCTTAACTAGAGAACAGACCCTTAACGAGAGAACAGACCCTTAACTAGAGAACAGACCCTTAACGAGAGAACAGACCCTTAACGAGAGAACAGACCCTTAACTAGAGAACAGACCCTTAACGAGAGAACAGACCCTTAACTAGAGAACAGACCCTTAACGAGAGAACAGACCCTTAACTAGAGAACCCTTAACGAGAGAACAGACCCTTAACTAGAGAACAGACCCTTAACGAGAGAACAGACCCTTAACGAGAGAACAGACCCTTAACTAGAGAACAGACCCTTAACGAGAGAACAGACCCTTAACTAGAGAACAGACCCTTAACGAGAGAACAGACCCCTTAGGAGAACAGACCAACGAGAGAACAGACCCTTAACTAGGAGAACAGACCCTTAACGAGAGAACAGACCCTTAACTAGAGAACAGACCCTTAACGAGAGAACAGACCCTTAACGAGAGAACAGACCCTTAACGAGAGAACAGACCCTTAACGAGAGAACAGACCCTTAACGAGAGAACAGACCCTTAACGAGAGAACAGACCCTTAACTAGAGAAAAGACCTTTAACTAGAAAACAGACCCTTAACTAGAGATCAGACCCTTAACGAGAACAGACCCTTAACTAGAGAACAGAGACACTTAGCTAGAGAACAGACCTTTAACTAGAGAACAGACCCTTAACTAGAGAACTGACCCTTAACTAGAAAACAGTCCCTTAACGAGAGAGCAGAGATCTTTATTGGGAACAGAGACCCTTAACGAGAGAACAGAGACCCTTAGCTAGAGAACAGACCATTAACTAGAGAACAGACCATTAACTAGAGAACAGACACCCTTAACTAGAGAACAGAGACCCTTACCTAGAGAACAGATATCTTTCTAGAGAACAGAGATCCTTAGCTAGAGAACAGAGACCCTTAACTAGAGAACAGACCCTTAACTAGAGAACAGACCCTTAAAAAATAACAGTTGGGTGTTTATTTACGAAGTCATAAAAGGAAAAAGAGAGAGAGAGAGAGAGAGAGAGAGAGAGAGAGAGAGAGAGAGAGAGAGAGAGAGATATTATGTGGCTAAGGGAATAAATTGTAATAAATCGATAATTTCTTTATATGATCAAGTAGATAATAATTATATATTTGACGATCATTATTACCTTACCTAACCTAACCTAACCTAACCTAACCTTACCTCATTCAAGTAAACTCTTGTTATATTATGATAATAAATTAATAAAATCTTAAATTAATTCAAGTTATTTTTCTCACCGTACAGTTTTTCCTTCGTTATAACCATGAAGAAATATGTTATTGGCAAGACATCAGCTGACGTTTGAGGTTTAATCTCTCTCTCTCTCTCTCTCTCTCTCTCATAGCACATGTAATTCAAGCTCTTGGCATCTCCCCCTCGTCACACGCCCGTACACATAATTATATTACAATGTGATCTGAGAGTCGACAACTTGGGTGACCCTGAGTGTCTGATGTATGTAAATTATACAAAGGGAAAGTTAACGCAGTGTCAAAGATTTAAAGTGAAGTTGTAGGGAGGTTAGTGTGTGTGTGTGTGTGTGTGTGTGTGTGTGTGTGTGTGTGTGTGTGTGTGTGTGTGTGTGGTGTGTGTGAGGGTGTGTCTGTGTGTGGGAGGTGTGTGTGTGTGTGTGTGTGTGTGTGTGTGTGTGTGTGTGTGTGTGTGTGGGTGTGGTGGTGTGTGTGTGGGTGTGGGAGGATGTGTGTGTGGGTGTGGGAGGATGTGTGTGTGGGTGTAGCCGGATGTGTGTTGGTCTTAGTATGGATAAGGTTGGGTATGTGGGTATAGGTGTAGGTATGGGCGGGTGTGTGTGTGGGCGCCAGGCAGTCTGCCAGCATCAGCCGCCCGGCCAGACACTCACACGTCAACACCATGACGTCACGGCCGTCCACGCGCCCCGGGTGTTTATGTTAGTCAGCTGATCTGCGGTATAAATATCCCTCCTGAACCCCGGATCCCCAGAGCGCAGTAATACCTGACATCCACCCCTGCGTATATCATCACCTCAACCACAGTGATAATGACGTACTTAATTCACTCCCTGCTGCACCCAATATGGCGAACAAATTGTACCATGACTCTACAAGATGTGATCTGTTCTTACCAGTCAGGGTGAAAATACCGATCTTGCCAGTCTTAAGGCATTAGGGTGAAGGGGGGTCGACTAAAAGGGGGTGTGGAGGGGGGGGATATGGTCAGTAAAGGGACAGAAATTATCCAAACGAGTCAAGGCGCAAAGGGGAAAGGGAGGATAATAATGATGAGGAGGAAGGGAGGGAGGGAGGGAGAAAGAGAGGGAGGAAGAAAGAAGTGATGTAATAAAGGGTGAGGAGGAAAAGAGACCAATTCTGTAAGTGGTGATAAAGGGAGGGAGTGAAGGAGAAAGAGAGAGAAGGAGGGAGAGAGAGAGAGAAGGAGGGAGAAAGGAGAAAAGGTGTCTACTGCTGGCTTAGAGAGAGAGAGAGAGAGAGAGAGAGAGAGAGAGAGAGAGAGAGAGAGAGAGAGAGAGAGAGAGAGAGAGAGAGAGAGAGAGAGAGAGATTTTTTTTAGTTTAACAAATTTATTGGCAGAGCTTGTAGTACAGTTTGCCTATTCTGAGTAATTCAGTCAGGTCTTGACACTGAGGGTGGTATCACTTCTCACTGTCACGCAGGACAGAGGTTCACACACAAAGAAATACATCATATTCATTAACAACTATAAATGTATAGAGGTCAGATTCAAATGGATAATGTCACTGTTCACTGCCATGCAGGACAGAGGTTCGTACACAAAGAGTTGCATCATATTCATTGACAGTACATATACATATATGTAAACACACACGCACACACATATACATACATATACGTATATACATACACATATACATGTACACGTACATATACATGCGCACACGCACACATACATACATATACGTCGGTCAGATTCATGTGGGTAATGTCACTTTTCACTGCCATACAGGACAGAGGTTCGTACACAAAGAATGCATCATATTCATTGACACTATATATAGGTCAGATTCATGTGGGTAATGCCACTGTTCACTGCCACGCAGGACAGAGGTTCGTACACAAAGAAGGAAATACATCACATTCACCAGCAGCATATATGGGTCAGTGGATCACATACATTGGAGTCATATTCTAATTGAAGACTAATCAGTGTGGGCTAGCAAATTTGGGATAAACAGCAAGAATGTCCTCAAGCACACCTGATTCAATGAAGTAATTACATAGTTCAAGATACAGTAAGTCAGGTGGCCTGAAGTCTTTGACAGTGTCACATTCAATAATATAGTGTTCAAGTGTATGCTTTAAAGGTTTATCACAAAGTTTACATGCTGAGTGTTCCGGTATGGGTACAGCGTTACTAACTTGCCAGATGTGTCTGTATCCTAGCCTAATTCTGGCCACGACTACATCACATTGTCTGGTTCTGTCCTTATGCTGGCCATACCGGTACCTCTTGTTACAAAATTTGTCATATTTACTAATGCTACAACTGTCAGGTCTCTCTGCATTTCTCACTTCTTCTAGATCAGAGTTCATGATTCTGACTTGAATGTTTTTAATTACGGCATTGGACAGACCAAGGTCGCGGTCAACATTTTCTTTCTTACATGCCTCATTGGCCAGTCTATCAGCACGGTCATGATACCTGATTCCAACATGGGACGGAATCCACACAAATTCGATACGAAAGTTGTTCTCATTGGCAGTTATCACATTCCTTTTAATATCACATGCAACTTTAGACATAGAACCTGACGGGCTGTTCATTGATTTCAAAGCACTTTGAGAGTCACAGAATATCACCCCACCTCCATTTTCTTTGAGGTAGTCTGTGGCTAAGTAGATTCCAGTTAGTTCAGTTTGTGTTGTGCTGGCCCAGTTGTTCAGCCTTTGTTTGTTTGACACTATCATCTCTTTTTCTTTATATATTACAATTGCACAGCCTGTTCTACCTGTGTTTGTCTGCACAGAACCATCAGTAAAAGCATAACATTCACTTGATTTAATACTCTCTATGTGTCTGTTAATAGTTTCTAGTGTGACACATCTCACCACATCGGTGTTTAACATTTGCTTACTACCAACAGGAGTGTAATTAATAGGAACTGATATGTCCAGCCAAGGAGGAATGGCATTAATAGGTTCGTCTGGAGAGACTGATTTAAAGGCCAAAACAAAAATGTAAAGGGGTTACAGAACGACACAAGTATAAAGAAAGGAAGATAGAAATAAAGATAGAGAGAAAGATTTAGAGAGAGAGAGAGAGAGAGAGAGAGAGAGAGAGAGAGAGAGAGAGAGAGAGAGAGAGAGAGAGAGAGAGAGAGAGAGAGAGAGAGAGAGAGAGAGAGAGAGAGAGAGAGAGAGAGAGAGAGAGAGAGAGAGAGAGAGAGAGACAGAGAAAATTACGTGTTGTCACCCCTGATATGTGGTTGTCGAGAGCCCCTAGGGCACATTGTTGATGTTAATTATGAGGCAAGACTTAACCATGCCTCTCCACCCCAATAACCACCACCACACCCACACACGCACCACACACCCACCACGCCCACACACCACCACTCCACACCGCCACCACCACACCGCCACCACGCCCACCACCCACACACCCCACACCACCACCACGCCCATACACGCCACCACGCCCACACCGCCATCACCACACCACACACTACCACCACGCCACACCACACACACGGCACACTCCACCACGCCCACACCACCACCACACCCACACCACGCCACACCACCACCACACACCACACCACCACCACGCCCCACACCGGCCACCACGCCCACACACACACCACACCCACACCACCACCACACCACGCCCACACCACCACCACGCCCACACACCACCACGCACACCTCCACCACGCCCACCACACACGGCACTCTCCACACGCCCACCACACCGGCACACCACCACCACACCCACACCACGGCACCACACCACCACCACGCCACACACACCACCAC
>NW_024723454.1:0-28858 GCF_018991925.1 Homarus americanus
AGCAGTTAGCCTTTGTAACCAACAGGAGGATCGTTTCCGCCCTTACACAGTGGAATTCCTGTCAGGAGATCATATGGCAAGCATTTATCGGTACCGTAAAATATGTAATATGGCGATTTGCCTGTAAAGCTATTTATAGATCCATTGATGGATGATGCAACCTGTGGAAGTCAGTCCTCCCACGAACTATGCATTGGATTCACCACATGTCCGAGAATCTCAAGAATTTTTCTATTCGCACGATCGACCAACCCATTTGAAGATGGATGGTAGGCGGTTGTGATTAGATGAGTGACTAATGCATGAGCCACTGATTCGGCAGACTTGTTCTGCAATTTTGCTAGTACCACAAATGTGGAAAAGTGGTCAACGCAGACAAGTACGTAACTAGAGCCTTGATGGCTCTTTGGTAGTTGCAATAAATCGATGGCAACTGTATACCATGGACGTTCCGGCGTCGGGTATTCTAAGATTGAAGCGGGATCCATCGTTGTTCCCTTGTGTTTTGCAAAAGATAAACATTTAGCAATGTGATGCTCGATGTCGATCCTCATAGATTTCCAATAATATTTTTGTCTAATTTTTGTTAGACATCTATCTCGCCTTGGATGCCCAGCTTGGGGTGCATCATGGAAGAGGGGGAGAATGTTTTCCTTTAATGATGTTGGAATAACAATTTGAGAGATTGACTCTTGTTGTATTTTCACTGAGCGATATAGCATGTCATGCCACAGCTCAAACTGTGAGAGTGGTAGAGATAATTTGTGCAAATTTACCTCATCTCCCGATTCTAAGGCATATATAACCTTGGACCATAGTGGATCCTGTAACTGTTCCGCCCTTAATTGTGACAGGGTGAATGTAGGTAGTGGCGTGACAGGAGCTATGTGTCTAGATAGCGAATCAGCTACCACGTTCGCATGCACGGTTCGGGTGCGAACTCCTGTATGATCAGATACCAGCGCGCTAAACGCCCTGATAAGTTCTTCCCATTAAATAGTTCTGTCACGGCTACATGATCTGTGTGGACTGTGACCGGATATCCCAAAATGAGATCCCGAAAATGCTTGAGAGCCCACACTACTGCTAATGCTTCTAAATGAGTAGCTGAATAACGTGTTTCTGCATCGTTGAGGGTGCGACTGGGGTATTCTATTACCCGCCATTTTCCTCGATAATCAGTTTGCATGAGCACCGCCTCTAAATCTAGGCCCGAGGCATTAGTACACATGGTAAATGGTTTTGTGTAGTCCGGAAAGGCTAACACTGGAGCTTTCGTTAAGGCGCTCTTGAGGGCATTAAAACTGTCCTCTTGTTCCTTATTTCATGTTAACTCCACATCCTTTTTGAGGAGTTTTGTGAGTGGTGATGCTAACTTGGCATAACCTTCAATGAAAGAACGGTAGTATCTTGATTATTCTAGGAAACTACGAAGTTGATCTACGTTCTTGGGACAAGGGAATTGTTTCACCGCGTTTACCTTGCAATCTATTGTGTGTATGCCATTGCCATCTAGTATGTGTCCAAGAAATTGGATTCTGGATTTGAGAAATTCACATTTGGAAAGTTTCACTTTCAATCCAGCTAGATATAGCTTTGTGAAAACTTCTCGTAGCTTCTTTAGATGACTTTGTTAATCTTTGCTTACTATGATAAGATCATCTAGATAGGCATAGACTGTGTTACCTATCATTCCAGCAAACAAGGTGTTTATCATTCTTTGGAATGTTAGCGGCGCATTTCTTAGACTAATGTAAAGGCTTGGGACTTAGGGATAGAAATCCCTTACCAGGCTAATCAGGATCTTAATAAAGGAAAGTCAAGGACCATGGTTTTCCGAGGAATAACAAACAACCGTTTGAGATTGACATCTCTTTACTATAAAAAATATAACACAAAACTCTGACACCACTCAACAAACATCAAGTAACAATTACGGGAGTCAAACAATTAATGCAGTAAACAGTTAATGGAGTCAAATAATTAAGGGAAGCAAACAATTAAAGGAAGCAAACAATTAAAGGGAAGCAAACAATTAATGGGAGTCAACAACTGATAGAATCAAACAATAAAAGGGGGGTCAGCAATTAAAGGAATCAAACAATGAACAGATATTTCCTACGACAGTGGCCCTGGGGGAAGGTTCCAGAACACAGTGATCCACTCTCAGGGGGATGCGTCCGTTCAACCTCACTCGAGCGACAGCGGCAGATGTCTTGATACAGCAGAAACAAACACCGGGTCACCAACGGTGGGGAGGAGCAGCAGTAGTGGTTGATGTCCAGAGAATTGACAGTCTACAGGTGAAGGTCTGGGAAGACAGCCCACGAGTCCAGGACCTATGATGAGATCACAGCCAGAATTTGCCGAGGGGTAGCTAGATAGTGACTGTATGGCGGCTGGGGTGAATCTGCCCGTGACACAGGTAGCCGCCGCTGCTCCCTCACCTTCTGTCCAACCCCCGCGTTGGTCGCACCAGCAAACGAGAGAGTTAGCAGCGGCAACGAGCAGGGAGATCGTTTCCGCCCTTACAGCCAAATGGCATTCTTAAGAATTCGAAATGTCCCATTGGTGTACTGAACGCAGCTATTTCGCGGGAATCCTCATGTAAGGGAATTTGCCAGTACCCGTTAAGTATATCTAAGTTGCTGAAGACTGCTTTGTCTTTTCTTAGCTACTGTAGTAAGTCAGTTAGGACAGACATTAGGAACCTGTCTGGTACAGTTACCTGGTTGACTCGTCTTAAATCTATGACCTTTTGGTTCACCATGTCTTGTACTATTTGCTGGACTACCGCTCTTCTGCTGTGGGGTAGCCTATATGCTGGGATGTAGATTGGATCAGCTTCCTGTTTGAGTGGAATATGATGATTTGTCAACGTTGTTTTACCTAGGGGTTCTCCAGGTAACGCTATGATTTCCTTGAACTCGGCGAGTAATTCTAAAGATCACTTTTGCCTCGAGGATGATCGACTACTTTCACGTGTGGCGCTATTAACGCTACATTATTTACAATATGTGATTTTTCGTCCGATTTACCCTGTGTTACACTACCTGTTGGTAATTCTAATGGCTCTTCGACAACCGATTTGTCGTAAACAAGGAAATTACCTAAACAACATCCCTTTCTCAAAGTTATGGGTCCCCCAGTTCTATTGAGAACGAGGACATCTGTGAGACTACCTATTCTAACAGTGCTTAAGGTAGACTCAAGTGACAAACCTTTCACTCGTGAGCTTTCACTCAGACACACAACATCTGTTCCTTAACTCACATTTGACAAACGTACTGTGACTCTAGTTAGTTCCTGGCTATGTAACCGTTGTACACCAGTTAACACAGCAGGCGTTAGAGTCCAGTTCTCGCAGCTTTCATCCGAAATGTCCTTTGAGCCACTAGGTGGAGTTTCAGAGAGTGACTCCGTAACTAATTGCTGCTGTGTCAATGACTCCCCTGTGCCTGTCGAGGCAGTTATTACACAAACACCCGAAGTAAGCAATGGATGTGAAGTTTGCATTGCGTGATATGCTTTACAATTATGCGTGATTGTTTGATCTCGTGGCTGAACGTTAATGTTGTTCTACATGAAATATATATATATATATATATATATATATATATATATATATATATATATATATATATATATATATATATATATATATATATATATCATTAGCCCAATAAAGCACGCGGACTTCTACATACAATCAACACCTCAACCCGCCAGGATTCGAACCCACTGCCCACGAGCCCACGACTGTGACCGTGGAACGCTACCTCTGGACCACCAGGATCCTGGTGGTCCAGAGGTCATGGGCTCGTGGGCTGTGGGTTCGAATCTTGGCGGGTTGAGGTGTTGACTATATATGTATATATGTATATATATATATATATATATATATATATATATATATATATATATATATATATATATATATATATATATATGTATATATATATATATATATATATATATATATATATATATATATGTATATATATATATATATATATGTATATATATATATATATATATATATGTATATATATATATGTATATATATATGTATATATATATATATATATATATATATGTATATATATATATATATATATATATATATGTATATATATATATATATATATGTATATATATATATATATATATATATGTATATATATATATATATATATATATATATATATATATATATATATATATGTATATATATATATATATATATATATATATATAATATATATATATATATATATATTTTTTTCATGTAGATCCAATAATGAAAATATATATATATATATATATATATATATATATATATATATATATATATATATATATATATATATATATATATATATATATATGGCGGCTGGGGTGAATAACAATTACAAACAATGAGAGAGTGTATGCTGGCGGGGAGGTGATGACCTGAACCCACAAAGCTTCTACATCCTCAGGTACATTAACACCTAGGGGTGATGGTTTAAGGTCACGGCGACAGTACAGCACAACAACCCCACCTCTCCTGTCCCTTCTAAGGTGGTGAAATAACTCATAGTTTTCTATGGCACAGATCTCAGGAGCAATTGGACACGCCTCGGTAATCGACACAATACCTGCACCTGCACCAACTAGGGGAATCGCCGCCCTCCGGGCGGCTCTTTCGCTAGGCCACGGTAGGACGCCACCCTCCGGGAGGCTCCACATTGTCTCACTGTAGTACATTAAGGTAGACCACATTTTTGGTTTTGCCATTAGCAGCAAGTATGTACAGATTTTTGCCAGTTCCCACTCTGGAGCATCCAACATAGAACTGTCCATGAGAGAAGCAAGGAAACACCAGGTTTAGGCCAACCATCTTTAGGGACTGTCCCTGGCTTTTGTAGATGGTCATGGCAAAGCTCACTTTAACCGGGAACTGAAGTCGCTTGAACTCAAATGGCAGGTCAGTGGTGATGAGAGGTATCCTTGGTATAAAAACGTCCTCTCCTTTAGCTTTTCCTGTCAGTATTGTAGCTTCCAGTACATGTGGCATCATGTTCTTCACCACCAGTCTTGTGCCATTGCAGAGGATTGGTGGTTCAAGATTTCTTAAGAACATTATAGGAGTTCCAATCTTGAGAGTGAGGTGGTGAGGAGGCATTCCAGCAGGCTCCAAGGAATTAAGGAATTCTGCAGGGTACTGGACTGCTTGGTCCTGGTCGATTACTGTACCAACAGATTTGAATGAGTCTCACTGCCTGGAAGCTGTCTGAGTAGAGTCATGTTGATTTCAGCCACTGTTTCATTCTTTGGTGCCAGAATTGCGCGTTCACGCAGCCACTTGTGATCCTTGTAGTGGTGGATAATGTTTGGGTAGACATGTTAGTGAGCTCAGTTGAGGACCTTACAACATTTCCACATCCTTGAGGAATGATTATTTGTCCTTCTGAATCAACAGGGAAAATTCCATTTCCAATCTGTAGTAGAAGGTTTGCAAACCGTCCAGCATCCTGATCTCCTTGTAGATGTACTCTCATGTTTATGGATAGGGTGAGTGTCTGAACACATCTCATAGGTATGATGCCTTGAGGCATTCATCCCAGACTATGAGGCTGTATTTTTCTAAGAGTTTTGCCTTTGCCGCTCCTTTTTTGATGTTGCACACTGGATTCTCATTATGAGCGAGGTTGAGAGGCGGCCTGGGGTCCAATGGTGTTGTAGTGAACGTGTAGTATGGGTGTTGTAGTGGCCGTGTGTACTGGTGTTTTAATGAAATGTGTATTACGGGTGTTGTAGTGAACGTGTAGTAGTATATATAAGGATAAACTTACCTATAAGACGTGGGATGTGATACTACTTTTCAACCTCTGTGTGGTTTAACGGGTCGGGTAGGGTTTGATGTGTCGGATAGGGTTGGTTGGAGTTTTTTTTTAGATCCCCACATGACACTTGCTATCCATGCCAAGTTTGGTCCGGGCGGCTCATTCGCAAGGTCACGTAGGACGCCACCATCCGGGAGGCTCCACATTGTCTCACTGTTCAGTCCCCAAAACTTTTTCTTCGATCAATAGTTCATTAACGGTGTATGTAAGTTCCACTACAACGGTACAGCAAAGTATATTTTTTTAGCATTAAACTGTTATTATTTTATTGTCTAATCATCACTACATATAACCCCACCCATCATCGCTAGATATAACAACATCCATCATCACTACATATAACATCATCCATCATCACTACATATAACATCATTCATCATCACTACATATAACACCATCCATCATCACTACATATAACACCATCCATCATCACCACATATAACATCATCATCCATCATCACTACATATAACACCATCCATCATCACTACATATAACACCATCCATCATCACTACATATAACATCATCATCCATCATCACTACATATAACACCATCCATCATCACTACATATAACACCATCCATCATCACTACATTTAACACCATCCATCATCACTACATATAACACCATCCATCATCACTACAGATCGGTAAAGTAGTTTCCGAGATTCTCGTGCGAACACACACACACACACACACACACAAACAAACTCACAGACATACTTCTTTGCTATATATATATATATATATATATATATATATATATATATATATATATATATATATATATATATATATATATATATATATATATATATATATATATATATATATATGTGTGTGTGTGTGTGTGTGTGTGTAATAATAATAATAATAATAATAATAAAAATAATAATTGACGTTTTATTGAAAAAGTTCTGCGTGTGTGTGTGTGTGGGTCTGTGTGTGTTGTGTAGAATAGACTTGTATTTAGTTAACAATTTACCAATACTGTATCAGACTAACAGTTCGTACTTCTTCAGAACAATACCTTGGGCCTTTTGACCTGGCAAATACCTCAACCCACAACAACACTGAAGACCCTCGCGTGGAAGAAGCCAGATATGTCGCCTACGGCATTATCGCCCCCATTATCATCTCGGTGGGGTTGGTGGGCAACCTTCTCACGATCATCATCCTGAGACTGCCACAGTTCAGAGGTAGGTGGGTGGGACTCACAATGGGTCAGCCAGGGAATGTTTGCTGCTCCAAGATCTTTTGATACAGAGTAGGATGTACAGATGAAGAAACATGTGTCTATTAAGGTAAACATACAGCGTGTGATAATAAAGACAAGTCTGTTGCACAGCCTAGCTACCATCTCGCATTGATGAGCTCAGTACATGTGTTATATTTAGCAAACGATGAAATAGAGGAACAATCATTAAATAAAAACGTGAAGATGATAACAATTTATGACGTCATCTATGATGTCATAATCGTTCCTATCACCACAACAAACTAGATATGGGGACAATACTTCAAGGTTAGTCTTATAGTTGTGACTGGACTAGAGTACAGTAGCCAGGATTCGGAGCGATTTCATATATTTAAAAAAAATTAATTAGGCATCTTCATCTTTCTTATCACTAGGTAAGCCAAGTTATGGCTATCTCCTCAGTCATGCACTTCAGAGGACACACCTGTCATGAGTACCTATTCTAGTCCATTGTAGGTTACAGTTAACAAATTGCAACTCATGGGTGTAATGATGTTGGTGAATTGTATGTAATGTTCACGATAAACATCCCCGTGTATATAACCACAGCTATACCATACACCGATTAATCCGTGTTCTTTCTCTTTTCAGGTGTGACGTACACATATTTTCTGGCTCTGGCCATCAGTGACTTCCTCTCCCTGACCATCAGTATTTCTTTGCTTCATCATCTCCTGGTGGAAGCTACACCACTCTACTCCACGGCTGTTTGGTGGTCCTACTGTGAGATTCTCTTTGATAACATTCCCTTGAGCACCTCAGTTGTTATTGTTGCTTGTATTGCCATAGACAGATTTTTTTCCGTTTGTCGACCAACGGACTTTAAACGGATCCATACAAGCCGCTATGCTCGAGCGGGCATCCTTGGATCTGTAATCCTTGCTGTTGTAATATGGTTGCCCGTTTGTGCTCTTAAGGAACCAAAACTGTATAATGAATGTGAAACTTCATCATTTGTGCCACCTGACAACCGGACATGGTGGGTCGCTTGTATGAAGATAGACATACGGAACAGCTTCTATTTTATTGCCTACCAATGGATCAGGCAGACAATTGTTACCTTTGTGCCGATCATCGTTCTTACAGTATCAAACACACTTATTGTTAAAGAATTTATACGGCTACGCAAGAGAAAAGATCAGATGTCTGGTAGTGATCAGCTCCAAGACAACCCCGTTACGGAAAGCCGACGTCGAAATGATCAGCACCTGGTCTCCCTACTGATGGCAGTCATGATAAGCTTTTTCATTACACAAGTGCCTTCAGGAGTATTAGGTGCGCTGTACACTGATAATCTTGCAGGACACCTGAAATTCGAAATCTTCAGGGCTGTTGCAAACAACTTGGAATTGCTAAACCATGCACTCAACTTTTACTTGTATGTTTTATGCAGCAAACCTATACGGGACACCATAAAATATTTCTTCCATCAACATAACTGTTTGTCGACAAATTTTTCATTCCCTGAAGTTATGGAAGTCGCACGTCAGCCTACCAAAAAAAGTCCTGACTTTGTAAAAGCACAAGTAACATCGACAACCAAAGCAAACATCGTCCGTCATGAGCAAGAAGTTGGTGGTAGCAATAAACATGCTCTGAGAAAATCTAAGACCGTATCTAGAGAAACAGAGCCAAGTAATATAACTTCAGACAGAGACTCCAGCCCAGAAAATGTAATTGGTCTGGAGATCAGTTCCTGTGCGAAACTTGAGCACTCCTTCAAAAACACCATCACTGGATCTACGGAATCTCCACACCTTGAAAGAAATACTGTCGACTGTGAGGGTAAGGATGAAATCAAGATCATTGAACACGAGTACTCGTGTGTGCTTCTTGATGCGAAACACAACATTCATCCTGATGATCCAAAACCTCCATTTCTTGTCACAGAAATGTGTATATCACAGAAAACAAATGGAAATATTTCAAGTGCTAATACACAATTGCCGCAGGAGGGATTGACAGCACATCTCAACGGCACATTTGAACTTAGAGAATGACTAGAAAACGAGCCTGATTGTGGGTTACCTTGGTTGTGATATAATGAAATATGTGACGAATATGATAAATAAGAATAACTTTTTATTTGTATTTCTATAACTTAATGAAAATCATTTCGCATATGGTAAAATGTGAATTGTTTCATTTAAGACGTGGTTTACAATCATGATAGTCTACTGTATGCCCAGTTAAAAGTAAAACAAAAATATTACCACAAGGGAACCAAGAAGCAATCTTAGGCCTTGTGATGTTTCAAACAAAGAGTGCTCCTTCGGTATATTTCTTAAATAGCGGGAGACTCCACCTGCGATTGCCCGTGCAATGTGGTCGGAGCAGCATTTTACAGACTCAATTGAAAGCACGAGGCTACCAATATACCTTAGGACTTCAATATACAAAAGAATACCTCACTAGTCAGGAACCAAATTCGGGACCTACGTACTGTACTTGTGGTAACGTGTGATAACGTGGCAGCGATCCCTGTTGAAATATAGAGTCCCGGGTTCGATTCCTGACTAGTGAGGTTTTGTTTGTATATTGAAATTTGCGTATATATATATATATATATATATATATATACGCCTCAGTGACACTTTTTTTTCTTATTTAGTACCAATGTTTCTACACTGTTGATTCTGGCGTTGTTTTCCTTTATGTTCTGGACCGTATGTGTTACACCACCTTTACCCATGGTGACAACACAATGCTCACACATAATGATCCGTTTACCTTTCTACAGTACAAAGCTCATTTGATTACACTAAACCCAATTCCAACTATTACTTCCCTGACTCTTCTAAGTTTATGCAAATCTCCTGCTACCACATTCCTTCCCCATAATGAGCCGCAGTATTCCCCTCACTTAGAAACTTTAATAATCTGTATATTACTTCTATTGTTAAAAAATTTGATGGAATTGGGTTTTATAAAACGAAACTCACTAATCATATTGTGCATTTGCATAGTATCCCTAATCATATTATACACTCCATTAATGTGTCTCAGCATTGATAATTATTTTGCAAGAGGTAATTTAAAAGTTAAAGAGGAGTTTATGGGGTATTTTCTCTGAAATACGTAATGGCGAATAATACAGAAGGCGCCAAACAAATGAAAGAAATTTTCTTGATAAATTGTCGGTACTTATCAATATCTTAAATCAAGAAAATAAACTTTGTTAAGTTACAGATTTCAACCTTAAACTATTAAAATCAGAGACGGACACCTCAGTGATAGACCTTGCTACCTGCAGTTCTAAGCTCTTATTCAACACAATAACGAAACCACCTCCGCCACTGTGCTAGACCATATCAGATCTAGCAACACCCTTGATAATATATTATGATTATGATTATTTATAGCAATATCGCAGATAACTACCCCAATTTTGCCACGTGTAAGACAGCCATCCCCTCCAAAAAATTAAAGACTAGTAAAGACACAATAAAATACAGACTACTGTAACAACAATATGCTCCAGTTCGAAAACAGCTTAGTGAATGCTAAGTAGGATCTAGTCTATGCCTTCGAAAACCCAGACGTGATTACCTGCAACATCTCGTCTGTCTTCAATGTCTGGTTGATATGTTTTCCCCTAAAAACTAAATAAGTAAAAAGAAAACAAAAATCATGCCCTATAATACAATTTAAATCGGGGGAATGGGGGAATAACAGCAAAAGAAAAAGATAAAAAATAAGAGAACATTCGCAAAAGGCCCATAACATTCATTGCCGCTTACCGAAATATTTGAAATAGAGTAACACAAGCAGTTAGAAATGCCAGACGTAGCTATTATACAAATAAATTGCAGCCGACATCGGGCATTAATAAGAAAATTTAGAGTCATAAATTATATCCAGAACAGAAACAGAACCGACGACACCCACTCAGCTTTTATGTTAGATGGTACAATTGTTACAGAACCCTCCCTTATTAACAACCACTTCAGTGATTATATTCTTAGTGTTGGCATTCCTGATCAACATAAGGAATTTAAATCCTAATAAGGCCACTGGCCTCCTTCCGTCGACATGGCCACCTCTAGTGAGTGGCCATTAGATAAATAAGGTAAAATACGGTAATTACCTGTGTAACAGGAAGCAGTACGTCTACTATAGCGACCATCAATCTGACTCCTCGCCTATATTCTACAGCGTCTCCCAAAGCTCCTGTCTTGGACCAGTACTGTTTCTATTGTACAAAAATGATATAGTTCCACTCCAGATCTTCATTCTTTGATAAGAACCATGAATACTGAATTGACTTAAGTCAGAAACTGGATAATATGTAATAAACTGGGGCCTGGAATCTCAGAAAAACTCAGTAGAAAAAGCGAATACCCGCAGGTCTGGACCCCTATACCTTTGTAGTACAGTCCTTAAACGTGAACAAATTACTAAATTCCTAGGGGTTGTTGATGATGATCACCAAACAGGAGAAACAGTGTGGCATTCTGCATCACACTCGCCAGTCACTCACTCTGGCAGCAATGAAAAAAGTCTGTTATGATATGACAGTATTTACCAACACCTGATTCGCTGTCATACACTATGGGGGGATTCCAAAAACTGAAACGCAATCCCTGGTTTCTTCCCAAAAGAGAGTTGTGCGGCCTTGAAAAAAAAAAAAAGACTACACAAACGGCCATTTGCCAAATTGAAAATGTTAATATATGAGGATATTAATAGTTACTAATATTCTTTATTTCTTTATAAAGCAGTTAATCACTTGATTGAGAATAACTATTTCCAATTCCGGATAAACCAGACCTCCATAAATTATCATGGTGTAAAGGTGTGGAAAAACATACCCTATCCACGGCAAAGACTATGGTGCGTCCCTTTAAATCCTCTCTTAATTAAAGACATTTACTAAATATTATGATGTTTGTAACTTACTTTTCTACATTTTTTACCTTTGTACTGTCATTAAAAAAAATAACATGTCGATGCATTGATATACTGTACAGTAAATTACTACTGTCAAGGATTATATATTTTACCACGTCGATGTGATCCTGACTGCGATTGTTTTATTGCTTCACTTTAACATAACTCCTGTATCGCTTCCACCCACTTGCCAGACTGCTGTACACTTCGAAAAAAGTACACTCACACATACAAAGTCTAAATAATAAAAAAAAAATGTGATGAAGGTGGTAGCATTCTAATATTTATTTACTTACACCATGTAATATATTGTAATCCAGAATGATGATATTATGTTTATATAATAATTCCTTGAAATATATATACAATATTTTTAGGTGCCTGTAAGAGTGCCCTGACTCTCAGTTGGCTCAGCCACGTCGACATAGTTGTTTTTGATTATACTTTGTATCTGCATTTTTCAGGTCAAATATATGACTTTAGTATCAGCATGAAAATATAACTAGACAATTTCATGCTACTCTTTGACCACTTCCTCGTAAATATATCAAAACAGTCAAAGTTCACACCAAAATTTCAAGTTATCGTCAAAAGTTGTTTTTACGATGTGAAGTACTGAGTGAAGTAGACAATGGTGCTGTGTCAGTGCGTCCTTCAACATTCTGTTCACAATGTTTATTATCTTCATCATTAGCTGTTACTGTTACACTGTTAATCAACATTATTACTTCCGTCTGTTCTCTACTTGCACTAGGTTGAGGGTCACTCAGTTCCATGTCAGCCATATAATCCAATAAACTGAAGACACTGGAGAAACTAAGCAACTCCAGGCTACAGCCACAACGAAACACAACACATCAGCATGTCCCAACAGCCACTGCCGAGTCTCCGTTTTTGTCAGCGTTACTAACAGTCTAACACTTTTATTAATATTTGCGATTTGAAAAAACATAGCTGTTTCACATATTATATTACTGTTACGAGTGAGCGTTCAATCGTTGGTTGTGGATTCGCAACGTGAACGTCTTTTGTTTGTGACCATTTCTGCTCGCTTTGTTTACCTCGCGTGACGCTAGTATTGGGCCGGCAGTGATAAGTTTAGTACAGAGTATCTCCTTTCTTATTGTACAGTGTACTTCTAGTGGTATAACGTGTAAACCTTGCTCGATTTTTATAACACCAAGTAAAGTATTATTTGTGAAAGATTATTGTTAATCATATTTTAGAGTTCCACAGAAAATAACTTATTTATGAGGTTTCGTGTGGTGGATAGACTGTAGTGGATCCTCTCCTCTACAACTACCAACTGAGCTCCTGCCGCTTGCTTACCAGCCAATCAGCATACAGCCAGCTATGCCGAGAGACTAGGTCTATGGTGCGGACATAAGGGTACGATCGCCGACCTAGTCTTGACCTTCCTCCTCAAGCTTAGGATCAGAGAGAGTTTCACACCTTTCGCGTTCTCCCCCGTGATTGGCTCTCGCGCTATGCAAAACCTCGATTCTTGATGCGGCAGAATCACATAAATACAGGACAGTGTTATATATATGTATGTTTATATGCTGCCTTTATTGAATATATATATTATATATTATGTTACTGCTTACCAAAGTCAGAAAGTGTTTAGGCTTGTGTAAACACGAAATGTGTTAGGCACATTGTAACCAAGAACAGAGAATAAACAACCAGCCAGACAGACCATGTGACTCTTCATTCTCCCATTAAATAACCCAAGATACTACACTGGCGACGAGGATGGGATTCACAAAGTGTTGGTGAAGTCCTTGAAGAGAGGATAGTGACCACTGAAGGGAAGGCTACTTTGAACCTGGAGAATTTAAGTGAAGAGAGCAACCATGGCTGGCGTCAGTGGATATATCGGACGAGTGGGGGAGTATGATGCAGACAAGGAAGATTTCACATCATATTGTGAGAGAATGGACTTCTTCTTTCTGGCAAATGAATTAATGGACGACGGTGGGGATGCTAAGAAAAAAAATCCTTCAAGAGAAAAGGAAAGCAATCTTTTTGACAGAGGTAGGAGCTAATGTTTATTCTACTCTGGTCAATCTGCTTACTCCAGACAAACCCAAAGACTCCTCACTGATTCAGATTACCAAGATTCTGAAGCAACATTTTGATCCTGCTCCACTTGAGATCGCTGAAAGTTACAGATTTGGCACCAGACATAGAGGTAAAGATGAATCAGTAAGTAATTATATAGTAGCTTTGAAGAAGTTATCCATTCACTGTAACTTTTGACAGTTCTTGAACCGAGCTCTAAGAGACAGGTTTGTAATAGGCCTGAATTATGAAAAAATACAGAATAAGTTAATGAACACCACTAACTTAACTTTTGAAAGTGCATGTCAGATAGCTACAAGCATGGAATTGGCCGAGAAAAACACCAGAGAATTTGTTCCCAATGCTGGTAGTGAAACAGTTAGCAGTAGTGGCTCAGTGTGTAAAGTAACTGTAGCTAAAAGGAATAAGTATACCACAAAACAAGGAACACATGCTGATTTAAAATGTAAGAGGTGCCGAGGGAAACATGAAAGCTTTCAGTGTAAGTTCAAGAATTCAAAATGTTACAATTGTCAACGTATTGGACATATTGCTCCTGCCTGTAGAAGTGATAAAGGTTAGAGTATATGCCGTTGAAGGTGGAGAGAAGGAAATGAAAAACAGTATTCATGAGAGTGTTAGTAATTTTGGATCTGATAATGATGAGAGTGCCCATGTGTTTACTATTTACACCAGTCGTGAAGAGAAAGTTAAACATAGGTATAATGTGGACTTGTGTATTAATGACACACCTGTAACCATGGAAATGGATACTGCAGCTGACTTCTCCATAATGAGTAAAGATATGTATGAGAAACTATTTGCGCATGTGCCTTTAGAAGACTCAGGTGTCAAGTTGAGAACTTATACTGGAGAGATTTTGAACACAGAAGGTAAATTAGAGTGTGAGGTAAAGTACAAAAATCAGAATTTAAAGTTGCCATTAATTATAGCTAGTTATGTGAATAGACCAACTTTGTTAGGTAAGAACTGGTTGTGTGAACTTGAGATGGACTGGAAGGAGATATTTAGTGTTAGAATGTGTAACAGTATTCCAGGTCTTGAGAAATTGCTTGAAAAATACAAGATTTTATTTGTAAAGGGACAGGATGGTATAAAGGGTTATGAAGCTCATATCACCATTGACAAAGATGTTACACCCATATATGCTAAGTCCAGACCTGTTCCTTATGCATTGAAAGGTGAGGTTGAGAAGGAATTAGACAGACTTGTGAGTGAGGGAATTATTGTGAAAACCGCCAAGAGCAATTGGGCTGCTCCAATAGTAATTGTACCTAAAGCTGATAAATCTGTTAGACTATGTGGTGATTATAAAGTTACCATTAATCAAGCTGTTGAGGATGAGCAATATCCCTTACCCACATCTCAAGATTTGTTTGCTGCACTAACAGGTGGAACCATTTTCACTAAGTTAGACTTGTCCCAAGCATATGCTCAGGTCTCTGTTGATGCTGAAAGTCAACAGTACCTTACCATCAACACTCATAAAGGATTGTATAAGTTCAAAAGGTTGCCTTATGGTGTTAAAAGTGCACCAAAGTTATTTCAGTGCATCATGGACAAAATTCTTGTGGGTCTTCCCAATGTGTTCTGTTTTCAGGATGATGTCCTTATTGTTGACAGTGACATCCAAAATCATGTCAAAACCCTAGCCACAGTATTCGAAAGATTGTTGGCACACAATGTCAGGCTCAACAAGAGCAAATGTTCATTCCTAGCTAAAGAAGTAACTTATCTTGGCTACAAAGTGAATGCAGAAGGGCTGAGACCTGTAGAAGATAAAGTAGGAGCCATAGTAAATTTACCTGCTCTAAAAAATGTCAGTGAATTGAAAGCTTTCCTAGGTATGATACAGTATTATTCAAGATTCTTGAGTGGACTTTCATCAGTTTTAGCCCCTCTGCATGAACTATTAAAGAAAGGGATACCATGGAAATGGAACAGTGCAACTCAGAAGTCATTTGAAGATTGTAAAGCTGCTCTGTCTAGTACTGATGTTTTGGTCCACTATGATACCAGTAGAACACTAAAGCTTGCTTGTGATGCATCGGGCTATGGATTAGGTGCTGTCATAAGTCACATAATGGATAACGGTGAAGAAAGACCCATTGCATATGCCTCGAGAACTCTTACCCAAAGCGAGAAAAATTATGCACAAATAGAGAAAGAGGCTTTGTCTATCATATTTGGAGTAAAGAAATTTCACCAGTATCTATATGGGAGGAATTTTGTTTTAATAACTGATCACAAGCCTCTCTTGGCAATTTTGGGTCCTAAATCACCTGTTCCTACACTTGCTGCAGCAAGAATGCAGAGATGGGCTTTGATATTGTCGGCATATGACTATGAGATACAGTACAGACGTTCAGATGATCATTCCAATGCAGATGCTTTGTCAAGGTTGCCAGGTAGTGGATCAAATGATGGAGTAGAGCCTAAGGTTTATGCTGTAACCATGATAGCAGAAGATTTTCCAGTCACCTCCGGAATGATTGCTCATGAAACTAGGAAAGATGTTGTATTAGGAAGAGTCCTGGAGTATACACTAAATGGATGGCCAGAGATTTGTCCATCCTTAGACTTTCAACCGTATCATTTAAGGAGATGTCAATTATCAGTAGAACAGGGATGTGTGTTGTGGGGTATGAGGGTGTTAATTCCACAGTGTTTTAGAGGGCAAATTTTGAATGAACTGCATTTTGAACATCCAGGTATATGTGCTATGAAAGCACTGGCCAGAAGTTTTGTGTGGTGGCCTAAACTGGATGGTGAAATAGAAATGATGGTACGTGAGTGCTCTGTTTGTCAGAATGTTAGGAGTATGCCACCCAGCACACCTTTGAAAACCTGGAAATGGCCTACCCGTCCCTTCCAAAGAGTACACATTGACTTCTGTGATAAGGGAACAGACAAATTTCTTGTATTAATTGATAGTCATTCAAAGTGGATTGATGTTAAGCACATGTACAGTACTAATGCTGGTAGCACCATTGATGAATTAAGATTAATGTTTGCCGAACATGGAATACCAGAAGAGGTAGTTTCTGACAATGGTCCTCCATTCCAATCATCAGAGTTTAAAAACTTCATGAGATTCAACGGTGTAAAGCATGTACTGACCCCACCCTATCATCCTGCCTCTAATGGTGCAGCTGAGAGATCAGTTAGAATTGTAAAGGAAGCACTTTCCAAGCAGGTAATTCAAGGAACTGTAGGAAAATCAATGAAACACAGACTAGCAAATTTCTTACTCAGATACAGAACCACGCCACATAGTGTGACAGGATGTACTCCTGCAGAGTTAATGGTGAAGAGACAGTTGAGAACAAGATTAAGTTTAGTTAAGCCAAGTCTGTTTGAAGTTGTAGAGAGGAAACAAGCTCAACAAAAAATGTATCATGATAAGAGTTCCAGTGAAAGAGTGTTCAAGGTAAATGATAGGGTGAGAGTTAGGAACATGGCTAAAGGTTATGGTACTGTACATGCAAAGTGGATAACTGGTGTCATTGACAAGGTATGTGGATCTAGGACATATTTAGTGAAATGTGGTAACTCTTTGAGATATGTTCATGTGGATCACATCATTCAGGCACATGACGAGATGAATGTAGCACCAGGACATGATGATAAACTTGACACAGTTTCAGATGATCATCATCATCATGATGTCAAAGATGATGTTTCCCAGCATCCACTCACTGTGTCAACTGATTGTAGTGATGATATGTCTGTCACTGATAATGCACAGAGTGCAAGTGAAACCCCTGTAAAACTTGATGGAGGGAATAGTCCTAGAAGATCAAACAGAGTTAGGAGACCTGTAATTAAATTAGACCTCTAATTATCTGAATTGTGAACAGGCCTTTCAAAACTGTTTAGTTAGGAAGTTATATTTGTTGTGTTCTATTCTCTTCTTCCCTGCCATATGTAATTCTGTAAGTTTTGTTTACTTAGGATTTGTAGCAGCCATGCTCTCTTTTGAAAGGGAGAAATAGTGTTATATATATGTATGTTTATATGCTGCCTTTATTGAATATATATATTATATATTATGTTACTTCTTACCAAAGTCAGAAAGTGTTTAGGCTTGTGTAAACACGAAATGTGTTAGGCACATTGTAACCAAGAACAGAGAATAAACAACCAGCCAGACAGACCATGTGACTCGTCATTCTCCCATTAAATAACCCAAGATACTACAGAAAGAAGCACTTGGGCAATTGCAACATTCGGGGCAATGAACAGGCAGACAAACTAGCAAAAGCGACTGTGGGTTTCAGGGAGACAACCAATGTACCCTGGGAGCGTCAGTCGTGTCTCTCCTTCTGGAAGACATATACAACAGGGAAGTGGCAACATGAATTGAATAGGTTAGATCTTCGCAACAACTGGAAGACTAACATAGGAAACTGGCCTTCAGCATACAGAAAGAATAGGAGGGAAGAGGTTGTTCTCGCCAGACTAAAGTTAAATTGTACCTATCTGACCCACCTAAAAGCTTACATTGATAACTCCTTTCCGCCTATCTGTGCCACGTGCAACAAATTTATTTCCATTCGACACATTCTGACGGAGTGCAGCCAGTACGAACCAGAACGCCGGCAGCTGGTGATCCTAGCTGCCAAGCGAGGCTTCATGCTGACTGTACCCAATTTATTGCAAGATGATGTCACCATAAGTGACGCTGTAATAATCTTCCTCAAGGAGACCCGTCTTATCGGCATGTTGTGAAAGACACACGCATGAACTCTTTTTATAATATGTATGTAACCATGCCCTAAAGCAAATAAAAATGAATAAAACAAAAATTTAAACATACAACATGAGAGACATATCACAAACCTTTCCATTACATACAACACGCACATATACCAAGTAAAACTGACACCTACCAACACTTATTCAAACAAAAAGACACGGGCTACAAAAAAGACAAAAAAAAAAATCACAGAGAAACTTGTCACCTGACCGGCCATTTCATCTGGACTGTCAGTAACTCACTATCATATCACTCACTCATACCATAATTCATCCCAAATAAAACAACAAGAAGAAAGAAGAAACTAAAATACCAAGAACAAGAAGAACACAAGAATAACAAGAAAAGAAGAAACAAGAACATCAGATTAGTTGTAGCAAGAAAGAAGACCAAGAATAGAAGAAGAAACCTCAAGAAGAAGAAAGAAGACATCAGCTCCGGCCGAAATAGCCCAAAGGCGAAGTGGCCAGCAATCTCCAAGCGTAACTAACTTGGGTTGAGTTCCAAGACCTAGCATTCTACTACTATTTTCCAATTTCCTCGATTTTCTTCTTGCACTATCCACCAACCCCAAGGCCCTCCAAATTCTACCATCATTCTTCAAATCCAGTTCCCGCACCACCAATCTACGCACCAGCATCAAGATCTCTTCATACTTTACTTCACCCATCGATCGGCAGGTCATTCTACTCTGACCGACCGGACCAGCAACAACTCTCAACAGCGCCTCACCAACCAGCTCCCTCAGAAAGCTCCTCGCCCAGCAGGACCTCTGAGCAAACTACTCATTACCTAGTACAGTGGTTCTCAACCTGGGGTCCATGGCCCCTAAGGGATCCACGGCAAGAATTTAGGGGAGCCACGGCGAGCTGTTATAAATTGTACATTTCCAAATAATGTTGGGAATCTGAATTAAACAAAACTTGTATTACTTATTTTGACTTGGCAGAAGAGAATTTTCATTTTTTTTGGTCATTTTGTTTAATCAAAACGACAATACAATTTTAATATTTACATACTCTGGTGCTATTTTTTTTTATTTTTCATGGATTATTTAAGATTTTAAAGGTCCAGTCCCTGTCTGTGTGACAGGCGCTGGACCGAGCTGCTGAACTGACTTGTTCAGTACGTGTCCGTGTGTCATCCCTTTGCAAGTGGTGATGGGACCGAATGGGGGGGTTTGGGAGAAAAATGAAGGCGGCCACGAGGATGCTGAAAATTCCTCAAGGGGGGAATGGAGTGAAAAAGGTTGAGAACCACTGACCTAGTAACTCATCACATTCTCACTACATAAGTTGGGTGGTGGGCATTGGTAAACACAGCTGTGAGTGCTAGCTTCCAAATTTGGGATGTTTTCGAGCCTATTACATTATCTGAAGGATATATAGACTTACCTACTTGTGTATAAGGACCTGAGGATAAGATAAGTATCGTCAAGCAACTTTGGTGTTGGGAACTTACTGTTTACCACATGAAAATAACTGCTCGGGGTCCCACCACTCCTGGCTGGGTGTTGTGGGATGTCAACATTGCCCCATGGAAAGTGAATTATCGCTTAAGAACTCTACATGGAAGAGTAAAGAAAAGATAGTATTGGACGAAGTTCTTGAAGACCTTGAGTTGAGTAGTGATGAGTCTAATACGAGTGATGAAGCACAAGGGAAGTTCGAAAGTGAGAAAATACAGCTACAACAAGAGGTAGTGAAAAAGAAAGAAATTTCTAAAAGGATGAGGGAGACAAGCTGGCAAGAGGACAGTGAAAGCGGAGAAGTGAGAGAGGAGAAGAGACAAAAAAATCTAGGACAAAAAACGTGTGTGGGTGGTAATAATAATGGAAATAACAGAAAGGAGATAGTGGAGAATGGATCAAGAACAGAGCAAAGTATGGAATTTGAAGGAAGCAGACAAGAACACACACAAGGTGAAGTTGGTCGTGTCAGGAAGAGATTAATTTTTCCACAGTCATGCCTGATGACCTTCCTTGAAAAATTAAAATGGGCAGTACAACTAGGACGGGAGCATCGCAGCTTTGAGCCTCTTTTGAAAGAAGGCACACACAAGCCTTATCTTACAGTGGGGACCATGGAGGCTGTGGAAATGTTGACAACTGTTGGGTACAAGGGATTACTGATGGTTTTGCCAGAGGAGAGCGACATACTACTTACAAAGGTTATAATCTTCAGGTACCCTGTAATACTAGATCCAGAATACTTATTGGATGACGAAAGATTTGTTTGGGTCAAGAGGCATTTAATAAGGGGCGAAGAGAGAAGCCAGGTTATTGCTCTAATGAGAGGAAAGGTTCCAGAGAAAGTGTTCATCACAGGAGCAGGGTATAGGAAGGTGGCATTATATGTGGAGGGACCAATAATGTGTCCCAAGTGTTGCAGATGGGGACATAAGGCCTGGAGCTGTCAACTGGACCCACGTTGTAGATTCTGTGGGAAGAGGCACGAATCTAGCAACTGTAAGGACAAGATCAAAGCAGGAGAGAAAGTGATGCCTTGTTGTTGTAATTGTGGTAAAACTCACAATGCTAGTTCAATTGCATGCGAGATGAGGCCACGTATGAGAAGTGACCAACAAAGGAATTATTCAGAGAACACTGAAGAAATACGCTGTGGTTTGACAGTGACAAGACAGCAGGAGAACACACAGACAGTGGAGACAGTGATCCCTGAGAATGCCTGGCATGAAGATTCAAGAAGGATAAGGACTGCGCTTGCGGCCGGAAGAGTTGCTGATGCCAGGAACAAACAGAGTAATAAACAAGTAGCAAGTGAGAGTAGTGGTGCAGCCCTCCAGGTTAGTGATAAAACTGTGCAAGAAATTCTGGGAGAAGAGGTGCGTAAGATGTTTCAGCTTTTGCAAAAGTTAGGTCAGAAGAAAGAAATGACTGAGGAAAGACTTGATGCAGTGATATATAAAGAAAGGGAAACAAAGCTGTGAATAATGTAGAATTAGAAGGGAAAGAGGAAAGTGAAGAGCTCAAGCTTTTGAAAAATTCAGTGCTTAAAATAAGTATTAAAGGGAAGGAGAGGAAAATAAAGGATTGTGTAGTGCAGGGAGCAACAACTGAAAGTTTTAAAAATGTGTTGGTAAAGTGTAAAGATGCTGATAAAGAAAAACTTTTGAGGAAATGGGAATCTGTGCAGGAGGATTGGGCCTTCTTAAAGAATCTGATTGGAAAGGATATAAAATGTGTAAATATTAATCATGGATCTAGCTAGCCTTAAGATAATGTCCTGGAATGTTAATGGTCTACGAAATAGAGTGACAGATGTACATTACTTTACCCTTAAAAATAATATTGACATAATTACCCTTCAAGAGACTGGGGACAGGAAAGGCGACCTGCTTAAACTGTCTGGATATAAGGGATTTCATCTCTATTCGAGTGAAGGTATAAGAGGGGTCTCAACATACATTAAGAATTCCATACCAGCAGAACTAGTTGGAAGCCTGAGTAGAGTAAAAGGAATAGAAAGTGTCTGTATAAAGTTATATTTGAAGGAAGGAGAATTGAACATAGCAAATTTGTATATTTCTGGAGGCTGTTTTGACCTCAACTTCTTACCAGATTGCATGTTTTTGGACTCAACTTTGGCTGTAGGAGATTTTAAAGCTCGACATCCAAGACTCGAAACAATGGGGAGAATTAATTGTAATGGTATAAAATTTTGGCAATTTTTACAAGATCACCCAGATGCTTACTTGTTAGGAAATGAAGAAGTGACCCATATTAAAGGAGGAAGGTTAGACTATGCTTGCATGATAAGCAGTCAGGGAGTCCAGGGAGAATGTGAGATGATAAGGGAGCTAGTCAGTGACCATTTTGTTGTGTATGTTCAATTACCATTAAGGAAGAGACAGGTGAGATATAGGAGGAAGAGATTGAAACTAAACAAGGCTGACACAGAAGTGTTTACCCAAAATATAGAGAAATGGTACAGAAATTATACACCAGTCTGTATGGATAGCTTTTATAATGACTTAGTTGGGGAGATAGAAAGATATTTAACTAAGTCAACACAGAAAAAGATAAATGATAAGACACATGGGGCTAGGAAACACAGCTATACCAATGACAAAATGTTGAAGGGATGGACACAAATGTTAAGGGCAGCACATAAAGATTGGGTAAAGAATGGTAGAAGAGAAGAAGATAGGGAAATCTTCATGGATATAGCCAAAATATGTGGGCAGGCTAGGAAGGAGGCAAGGGAGAAATATTGGCAAGACTTTGCACAGCACATTGGGGAGAGTAAAAATTTCAAAGAAATATGGTAGGATATTAAAAAAATTAGAGGAAAAAGGAGTAATTTTATTAGTCGTCCTCATCCAGAGGAAGAAGCTAATAAACTGGTTGACAAAGGGGCTAAAGCAGCTTGTGTTGCCTCCCTGCCTAACAGGACAATAGAAGCATTAGATGAGTGGCAAAATGAAAGAAGAAGATTTATTTCATCAGCTTTAAATATTCGTAATGTAACATGTGTAGATATTACTCAAGCTGAGTTATTAAATGCTGTTAAAAAGGAAAATCTACAGCACCAGGCGGAGATGGTGTGACTTATGAAATTTTGAACTGCTTAGTTAGTTTGGAAAATAAGTCCATTATTAGATTTATTCAACATGAGCTATACAGAGGGTAGATTACCAACAGAATGGAAGAAAGCGATAGTTATTCCTGTCCCTAAGGCAACTGGTGGATAAAGGCCAGTGTCTTTAACATCTTGTTTTTCCAAGATGATGGAGAGAGTATTATTAAATAGGTTTGTATATATTGTGGGGGAAAATCTATCTTGTAATTTATTTGTTTTTTTGGAAGGGAAATGTACTTCAGACTGTTATAAAATGTTTATCAAATGATGCAGACAAATGTAGAGTTTTTGTGGATTTACAAGGAGCATTTGATAAAGCTCACAGTGAAGTAGTTATGAATGAACTGGCTGCTCTAGGGGTATCAGGAAAGTTGTTACACTGGAGAGGTGACTTCTTGCATGGAAGGAGAATCTGTGTATGGTATCAGGGATGTTTGTCTGAGGAAAGAGCACTTGAACTAGGCACTCCCCAAGGGGGAGTATTGAGTCCAATGTTATTTAATGTGTTAATGAACAAGATAGCCTCACACAAATATCCCAAAGGAGTTGCAACCATCATTTATGCAGATGACATCTTTTTCAAGGAAACTCTGTAAAAAATTTGCAGATTGCATTAAATAATTTTAGTGTTCTTTCTCAAAAGATGGGCTTAGTTATCAATGAAGAAAAAACCAAGTGTGAATGTAAAGGAAGAGGAACTGAATCCGTTTTTCTAAATGGAAAAATTGTTGAGAAAGTGTCAAAGTATAAATATTTAGGAATGTATATTGGCTTTACTAGTGAAAGTAAAGAGGCAGAAATATATCATGTCCTCACTCAATGTAGAGCAAGATTACAGCCCTTGAAGGCTCTAGCATGTTGTGGTAAAGGTGCTGGGGTACCCATACTGAGAATGATGTGTATTTCTACCATCAGATCACTTATAGACTATGCAGCACCTGTCCTCTCTTGTACTGGTGAAGGAAGGCTACGGAAGCTTGAGATCATGCAAAACGAAGCAATGAGAATAATTTTAGGGTGTCAAAAGAATGCAATGATTGAGATAATGAAAATGGAACTAGGGTTACAGAGCATTTCACAGAGGGTCAATGAAATTAATACAGTTGCAGCAGTTCGATTAATGAGAAGGAACAGTGGGGGTAAATTTGTAAAATATATATATGATGGTTTAAAAGATAAAAGGACCTTCTGCAGGCAAGGCAAGAGAGGATACATGAATGGATTAGTAAATATTATTAAAAAATGTAATCTGGCAGACTGGTGTACAGCTGTTCAGAAGAGTTGTAAGAATCCACCCTGGGAAGAACGAGAAGTAGAGTTAGACATAGTGCCTCTCACAATGAAGAAATCATTACATGAACCAGGACAGTTAAGGGCTTTATATGGGAATAAGATTAGTAATTTGCCTAAAATAAACACATTGCATGTATATTGTGACGGTTCAGTTATGTCAAGTGGCAGGGCAGGGTGCGGGATCCTTATAAGACAGTACACAGAACAAGGAAATGATGACATCAAAATTGGACTTCGGTTGAGCAGTTTTATTTCATCAACACAAGCTGAGTTATATGCAATGTTAGTAGGATTGGAAAATGTTGTAAATATGTATAAAGATGCATATTTTTTTGTTGATAGTAGGGCAGCTTTGGATTCTTTGAACAGTGGGAGTCCAGTCTTTGGACACATTATTGGTTCATGTAGAAAATTAGTAAATACAATAAGGAAAAATGGCCATAATGTTCAATTTGTATGGGTCCCTTCACATGTAGGCATTGGTCTTAATGAAGCAGTAGATATAATAGCAAAAAGAGCCACGGAAAAGGCCGAGATCGACATAATATGTTCTAAAACCTTGAAACAATTAAGGAGCAAATTACGGAAAATACAATCAATAGAAGATAATTTCAAAAGGAATGAAATATACGAGAAAAGTGAAACAATGAAACATTACCATCATGTTCTCATGGACACAAAATTTACATATGGGAAAGATAAGAGTAGGTGAAAAGATTCAGTGTATATAAGGTTAAGATTAGGATATAAATATTATTTGGAACTTGGAGCTGAGAGAAGTGAACAGGATAAAGAATGTAGAGTTTGTAGAACATCCAGATCCCATACCCTGCCACATTATATACTGGAATGCCCATTGCTTAATGTCCCCATGCAAATAGAGTGAATGTTTAAAAATAGGAAAATAGATGAAATATTAAAGAAATATAGAAATTTTGCATCTAGAATATAACTATGTATGTATATAACTGATTATATGAAATATTAGGGATTTATGTGAGTCCTGAGAGGGACATTCCTGGACTGGGGTGGGGATGACTTATGTCATTTCATCCCTTTGAGATGTATTAATGTTTTTTGTATCAATAAACGTATCAATCAATCAATTCAACTTGTGCAGGTGTTGTTCTGTGCGGCATTCCCGTCCTGTGATGGTCCTTTAAACTTCCCCCCTCTTCCCATCACTTAATCCAATAATATACAGTTGACCGACAAATCCCCAATTCTCGGGCAATTTCAGTTGTTGAAAACCCAGCCTCCTTCGTGCCGATTATTCTTTCACGTTCAGTGATTTTCTGCGTGTGGTATTCCATGTTGGCAAGGGCCTTCTACAATTGAGGGAGTGGAAGGGTAGTCAGCACTGACAGCACCTCTGTCTCCCTCACCTTCCCGCCAATAACGTCAGCGTTATATTTATATTTTATTAGGCATTTACAAAAGTAAATGAATGAATAAATAAATAGAAAAAATACAAATTTGTAATACATCATACACATATTTGAAAAAAATAGAATATATATTTTTTAAAAGACACTGGACTAAAGATGACGAAATCTACACACGCCAGGAACAAGGATTTAGGGGAATAGTCACTCAAAGAAAGATATACCATTTGCTATTTACAATATTCAGAGTCTTGGAATGACAATGATATTGCTAGATAAAGTCTTCTAAAAGTATAAGGCATATGCTACCGCACTAATTCACACCATCAGACGGATGGTTTGTAAGATTAATTACCATCACCTTCAATTGAACAACGCCATTATTAAATACAGACACAGGCTAACACACACACACACACACACACTCCACACACACACACACACGCACACGCACACACACACACACACTCACCACATGCACACACACTCACACACACACTCCACATGCACATACACATAAACACACACTCCACATACACACAAACACACACTCCACATGTGCATACACACACACACTCCACATGCACTTACACATAAACACACACTCCACATACACACAAACACACACTCCACATGTGCATACACACACACACACACACACTTACTATAGGTAGCAGTGAACCGATGATTCTGCTTAATCCCACAGCGAATTAAAACAGCAGTTTGTGTTGCATAAAATCAGCGTCTTTAGAAAGAAATCTGTTTGGATCGGTTACATAGAACTGGATTAATTACCCGAAAGGGATTAAACGTTTGAAGACAATATTAGTATAAATTAATGATAAACAGGCAACCTCATAAACAGCCTGCACACAGCTGTGCCCAGTGCATGATGTTCTTTAGCATACTTACCGATTTTTACTTATGTTTATTTGTCTAAACATAATTCATATAGGTTGGCCCATTGCTCTATCCATTTTAAAATCAAATTAATATACCAGGAGAAAGGTATGATATAATACGAAACAACAAAGCCCAACCATTAATTAAGCAACGGGGAACTAAGTAACCAATCACCAATCACTTTTACATTCATTCATAATTTTTACTACATAGTTTAGTAAACATACGGCCTTGAGTTGCCAGATGTCTCCAGCAGTGTTCGAAGAATCTTGAACGAGACTGTACATTAGAGCAGGCCACACAGGATACCCAGATATCGTGTTAACAAATCAACACCACCACCTAAACATACTACTCGAACCCGGCCCAATATCCACTAGTGATCATCTCCCTATCATAGCCACACTCTCCATAGTCCCAATACAGATCCCAGCCAGGCTAAGATTCAACAATAACCGGGCTAACTGGGAAAACTTCAAACAAGAAATAAATAACCCGCAACCTGTATGATATGGACACGAAGTAGTACCTTAAGCTGTGTATTATTATATTACTCTTATATTACTCTATTAATTATGTATAGTAAGTATTACAGAACATGTATTAATTCTATGTAACATTCCCATTTATTATGCACCATGTTATGTATATAAATTATCATATTTATACTTTATGTATTCAGCTTGTGAATGCTGGCATCTGTACAGGCCAGCGCGCAGTGATACAGAGAGCGAAGACAGCCAGTCCTTGTGGTGCGGAAGCGAGCTCCTTGGTACTCTTGTATATATATCTCCCGTACGAGAATAGAACCTTCTTTTAAGAGAACAAGTGTTTGTGTATACCTTCAGCAGTATAGAACATTTTGTGGGTATCAAGACGAACGACAGATGGCGCAGTGATTATTTCTCAGTGAGATACAGTGGACAAGCCTTCCCGCCCAGACTGTGTTAATGGCGTCTTGTCTTCAGCTTCACCGATTTACAGCAGGACTACTACAAGCCTCTAGACTTACAGTGTTGTGAAGTGCTATGCTGTGTACAGTGCTGTGCTGTGAAGTGAAGTGCTGTGTTGTGTATGTTAATCATAATTGTCTGTGCAAGTTGCGGTCAGATGACTAAGGGAGCTGGTCCAGCAGTGCGTGCTCTCCCGCCTCTGGTCATAGGGACAGGATAACTAACCCACCAGCGAGCGACGCCGCCCAGCTGCTCCTACCTCTGGCAGCGCGCCAAGCCTCTCCCGCCATACACACACACACGCATTCACAGACTTGCCTTATATTAAATTCTTGTGACTTACTGTAGAATTATGTAATTCTGTGCATAGATTACGAGGGGCTGACCCGGTCTTTTGCACAGATAGAGTACAGAAGCTGTCGGCATGTCTCACAGGGATCAAAATGATACCCTGGACGATGGGATTATGAGTTTTAGTGTGGGAGACCTCTCCCCACCCACACTCAGGCCCCACTCTCCCCACACTGGCAACTCCTAGTCACCCACAGAATCTCCTCGCTCGTCGCGAGCAAGCTCTCCTGCGATGCATGCGTCCACAGATCTCCTTCAACTGATAAAGTGGATGGAAACTTCTCGACGCCAGGACGATATTGCAAGGAGAGAAGAGGAAGAAAGTCGGTACAGAAGGTCTGAAAAACGGCGCCATGAAGAGGAACAACGACGCAGAGAACTCGAAGACATACGTAGAAGTGAGGATGATCTGAGAAGAAGAGAGGATCAAGCCAGATTTGAAGTGTTGATTTCTCTGTTAGCCTCTATCCATCTACCGGAGGAACGCGATGCGT
>NW_024723455.1:0-150126 GCF_018991925.1 Homarus americanus
AAATTCAAATGGCGTTAAACCTTCAGTTAAGCAATTTTAAATGGCGTTAAACTATATTTTAAATGTGGCGTTCAGTGTGCGAATGGTGTTAAATGCGCTGAAATAGCGTTCGTATTAACGCGTTGACTAACACAAATGGTGTTTAAACTAACTTTAAATGAACATTAACTAAATGGCTTTCAACTATTTAACCGGCGTTATTAACACAAATGGCGTTAAACTAAATTCGATGGCATTAAACGCTTTGCTTCAAATGGCGTTCAACTAACTGAAATGGTGTTCAACTAACGCAAATGGCGTTCTACTGGCACGTTCAACTGGCACAATGGCGTTCGGCAGCAGCAGCCGATGCCCTAAACTAACTGGATGACGTTAAAGTAACTTTAAATTGCGTTAAACTAACATTCGTGGCGTTAAACTAACACCGGCGCGTTCATGCTGGCTTTAAATGGCGTTCAGCTTCTTTCAAATGGCGTTCAACTAACTTTAAATGGCGTTCAGCTAAACGGGTCAGAACACCTGGCAACAACTGCTGATGGCGCGTTAAAGTAACTTAAATCGCGTTAAACGCGTGGCTTCCATGTAAAACGGTTTCCAATAGTGATAAACTGTATTAAATGATGGCATTAAACGCCCATTGACATTAAACTAACTTTGATAGTGTTAAACTAACGCAAATGGCGTTGTTCTTTCTAAATGGCGTTCAACTAACTTCTAGAATGGCGTTCAATAACATTCGTGTGCACGTTAAATATTAATTTTAAATGGCATTAAATAACCGGTGGTTCGCTAACTTTATATGATAAACTTAGCACAAATGGCGTTAAACAAACTTTAAATGACGTTCAACTAACGCAAATGGCGTTCAACTAACTTTAAATGGCATTCAACTAACGCCCGTGGCGTTGGCTTTAACGATGCGTTCAACTAACACAAATGGCGTTCAACTAACTTTTTAATAGTGTTTAACTAACTTTAAATGGCATTCAACTAACCCAATTGTGCTTTATGGCGTTGATATACCGACAAATTGAGCCTTCAAATGGCGTTATTTCTTGAAATGAGGTTTAATGCTGCCTTCAAATATCGTTAAAACTAACTCTAAATGGCGTTCAGCTTCTAATTTCTGTGTGGCATTAAACTAACTTTAAATGGCCGTTAAACTATAACTAAATAACGTGAAACTAACCAAATGGGGTTAAACTACCTTTAAATAACGTGAAACTAAGCTGATAATGAACAACGTTGTTTAACAATAACCTTAAATGGCGTTGGTGACGAATAGCATTAATCTAACTTCCAAATGGCATTAAACTAGCTTCAAATAAGCGTTAATAACTGATGGTGATAACTTCAAATGGCATTAAACTAGCTAAATTACATTAAACAACTTTGATAGCGTTAAACCTTCTTTGATAATTGTTAAACAACAGTTTGATGACTGTCTTGAAACTGCATTCAGCGATGATATGGCTGATGGCTTTAAGCTGCTTTGTTGGCGTTCGACTTACTTCTATGTGGCGATAAAACTTACTATAAATGGTGTTGACCTAGCTGAATGGGTTAAACTAATAACTTCAAATGGCGTTAAAACTAACTGCTGGTGAGCGTTAAACTAACTTCAAATGGCGTGTGACCAACAATTGCCTTATATGTGATTAAATGGCAGCAAAGGGCGACAATAAAAAATGGCAACAATTACGCTTATATGTGATTAACGGCAGCAGAGGCAAAAATGAAATGGCAACAAACCTTATATGCGATTAACGGCAGCAGAGGACAACAAATGGCAACAATTGCTTATACGTGATTAATGGCAGCAGTAGGACGAACAAAAATGACAACAATTGCCTTATATGCGATTAATGGCACCAGAGGCAAAACAAAAATAAGCAACAATTGCCTTTATATGCGATTCACGGCGAAGAGGACGAAAAAAAAAATGGCAACAATTGCCTTATAGATTAATAACAGAGGGGCAAAAACAAAAATGGCAACAATTGCTTATACGTGATTAATGGCATCAGAGGTAAAAACAAAAAATGGCAACAATTGGTATATGTGATTAATGACGATGGGGCGAAACAAAAATGCAACACTTGCCTTATATGTGATTAACAGCAGAAGAGGACGAAAACGAAAAATGCAACAATTTTATATGTGATTAATGGCAGCGAGCGACAATAAAAAATGGTAACAATTGCCTTATATGTGTTTAATGGCAGCAGTGGGGAGAACAAACAGGCAACAATTGCCTTATATGTGATTAATGGCAGAGGCGAAAACGAAAAATGCAACAATTGCCTTATATGGATTAATTGCAGCAGAGGGCGAAAACAAAAAATGGCATTATATATATGTGATTATTGGCAGCAGAGGGAAACAAAAATAACAATTACTTATATATGATTAATAATGGCAGCAGAGGGCGACAATAAAATGGCAAATTACTTTATATGTGATTAATGGCAGCAGTGGGCGAAAACAAAAATGGCAACAATTTACTTGCCTTGATTAACGGCAGTAGAGGCTAAAACAAAAATGGCAACAATTGCATATGTGATTAATAGCAGCGGAAGGCGAAACAAAAAAGGCAACAATTGCCATATATGATTAATAGCAGCAGAGGCGAAACAAAAAGGGCAATTGTATATGTGATTAACGGCATAGAAGGGCGAAAACAATAAATGGCAACAATTTTATATATGATTAATGGTAGCAGAGGCAAAAACAAAAATGGCAACAATTGTGTTATATGTGATCAAGCAGCAGTGGGGCGAAACAAAAATGGCAGCAATTGCCTTATGAGATTAACAGCATGGGTGGATAATAAAATGGCAACAATTGCTTATATGTGATTAATGGCAGCAGTGGGCGAAAACAAATGGCAACACTGCCATATGTGTAACGGCAGCAGAGGGCGAAATGGCAACAATTGCTTATACGTGATTAATGGCAGCAGAGGACGAAACAAAAAATGGCAACAATTGCCTTATATACGATTAACGGCAGTGAGGACAGAAACCAAATGGCAAAAATTGCCTTATATGTGTTATTAGCAGCAGAGGGGCGAAAAAAAAATGAAAACAATTGCCTTATATGCGATTAACGGGTAGGAGAGGACGAAAACAATAGCAACAATTCTATATATGTGATTAATAGCAGCAGTGGGGCGAAAACAAAAATGGCAACAATTGCCTTATATGTGATTAATGGCAGCAGTGGGGCGAAAATATAAATGGCAACAATTGCCTTATATGGATTAATGGCAGCAGAGGGACGAAAACAAAAAATGGCAACAATTGCCTTATATGTGATTAATAGCAGCAGTGGGGCGAAACCAAAAAATGGCAACAATTGCCTTATATGTGATTAATGGCAGCAGAGGGGTGACAATAAAAAAATGGCAACAATTGCCTTGTAATAGTAGCAATAAGCAACAATAAGGGCGAAACAAAATGGCAACAATTGCCTTATATGTGATTAATGGCAGCAGAGGGGCGAAAACAAAAAATGGCAACAATTGCCTCATATGTGATTAATGGCAGCAGTGGGGCGAAAACAAAAAAAATGGCAACAATTGCCTGATATGTGATTAATGGCCGCAGCGGGGCGAAAACAAAAAATGGCAACAATTGCCTTATGCTGGATAGCTTCAAACATAGGTTGGATGGATATATGAGCAATAGGGGTTGGGTGTAAATGGGACTGCCCAGTATGGGCCAATAGGCCCGCTGCAGTTTCCTCCATTCTTATGTTCTTATGACTGTGTGACTCAAGAAGCAACCCCTCCAGCCAGTACACCTCTCTAGACACACCCAGACTAGTGTTAATTGGGAGAGGTCAGCTGGTGACTGGTGTTTGCCAATATATAGGCTCTGCAGCTCCCTCCTCGAGCATTCACATTCAGGGTCAGTTTGGATTTGGAGCATCATTGTAATAGGGAGGGAGCCGACAGCTCCTCCCCAGAGGAAAACTTCCCTCCCCAGCATCGCGTCTCCAGCTAGCAGTCTCCCACAGGAGACATAGTCCAGTACTCCCTTCAACAGCACCTGATGGGCCTCCCCCAGATCATACGCGAGTCATTTGTCAGAGCGATCATCGGGTGAGTTGCTTACGGTGGGAAGTGTATCCAGTTCATGTTTGTGTCTGAGAGTCATTGTCAAGTAACATAAATATAATGTTCTATTAATGTGTCTGTGTCATTGAGTGAATAATAAATAGCTGTACTTAGAATTGGTTTAGAAAGATTTCCCCTAAGAACTTATTTACAGTTCAATAACTAACCGGCCACGCTACCAAACTTCCTCACTTTACATTCCTACAACTAAATATTCTAAATATCTATATCTTGCACTTAATAACCTCCTCATTACACTGGTGGCAGCGTACTTAACGTAAGCCCACGCCCTCCTCGCTTAGCCATTACACCTGGTTCATCTCATCCTTCATTTAATCCAGTTTGAGTATTGCTTAAAAGTGTGTAGTAAGGAATTCTGTGTAGTACAGTGAGAAAAGTGTCCTAGTGTGTCATCTGAACATCTCAAGTAAATGTTTCTCATCGTGGTATGTGCGAATTGTTACGAGCATAACACTCTCCCCAAAATATGTTCAGTGCTTAATATAATTTCTCAGTGTCCTTAGTGCATTTTAATTGTCGGCTAGTGTTAAATATACCCATTGTGTTTTAGTGATAGAAGCTGTGTCTATACTAACTGTTAAAACCTAACATGTCTTACAACCTACATCCTCCTCCCTGTCCTAATCCCCACCTCACCCTCCTTACCCTTCCATCCCCGCTCCACCCCGTCCCGTCCCGTCCAGTGTGACCTCATTAACCCCCAGTCTGTTTTGTCCCATAAGTTAAGCTTTGAAATTGATGGTTGGCGTAACTTAATATTGCGATAATTGCAGAGCTTCACTCAGTGTATTTTTAGGCTAGTAAGATTTATAATGTTATCTTTGACACGTAGTGATAAATAATATTCAGCGTAGTGAGCAGAGCTTCTCTCCCTGAACCAGCCTAATGGAAACTTTTTCGCGATGGAACCCATAGTTGCCAAATATTGACGTAACATATGAAGTAAATATTTTTTTACGGATGAACTTCCAACTAATCCATCTACCCTTTAGGATTGTCTTTCTCTATCAAATATCACACACAGTACCGCCCCATGGTCACACCCAGATGTTGGAGATAACCAGCTCACTTGGGCATGACCTGACGTCGCATGTCCAAGCTGTTTGCAGTGATCAGCCAGGATGACTGCGCCTTACGACAACAGCAGCAATTAAGAGGTGATGATGGACCAAGCATTGACCCCAATCACAGCACATACGAGCAGAGCAGAATCAGGGTGATGAATGCAGCACCACACCCACCACACACCACTTCACTTCTTTCAAGTCCTCCCTTGGTCTAGGATTAAGGAGATTTTATATTTTTCTACTTTAGGAAGTTAAGACGTGTGGAATGCAGCACCGCACATCAAACCCTGGACAGCCAAACAAGGAAGGGGATTTCCGTTATGGAGGCGTTGGACAGGGGGTCAAGGATCCAGCCAATACTCGTGTACAGAGCCCAGAGGGCGAACCCAGGTCCATGTATCCTGCCCCACACGTCGTCCTGAGTGATGGCATTCCCCCCAGCGTGACCGGCTACCCCAGGTCATAATATACACATGGCAACAGTAGTAACAGGCCATAATGTACGCATGGCAACAGTAGTAACATATCATAATATACGCATGGCAACAATAGTAACAGGTTATAATATACGCATGGCAACAGTAGTAACAGATCATAATATACGCATGGCAACAGTATAACAACAGTGGGTGATACGAATATGCTAATAACACTCATATGGTAAGAATTTTTTCGGCTGATGGCACAAAAAACTCGCGCGCTATTTTCAATTTCAGGGGTAACTGTGGCGCTGGACCGAACTCTCACTATTTTGTGCTGTTCAACATTTCCCGTACCGATGTGATGGACTGTGGAAAGGAGGGAAGGAGGGGGGGGGGGATGGTTAATGCATTTTCAATTATTTTTTCCCCGTGAAGAGGTGAGGTGCATTTGTTTTGGGGCATCTATAATGGACGTGTGAGTGATGTTGGTTAAAATTAAATTTTGGTTATCCTTATACAGATATATTTATTAATGTAAAAGTAATGAAACGAAAAAAGCACCAGAAATACGACCTCAAAGGGTTGGGTCGCAGAAATGAAAGAGAAAAATGATAATTGTAAATACAGTTTCAACATCACCCTAGGATACTCTCAGGATTAAAAATAATACAATTTAATTTAGAAAATATTTAGGAATTCAGTAACTCAAACCATGACCTACCTTGGGGTAGACTAAGTTACATCATATTCCAGTAATGAGTGTAGCAGCGAGGCTAAAACTTCAGAAATTAAAAAAAATAATAAAAAATAAAAAATAAATAAAAAATCAATCAAATGGGATTCAGGGAAATTCACAACAGCGGGACAGAACAAATAATGAAATTGAAACCCAAAGTATTTTCCTTCGGTACTATTAGACGAAGGACTGAAAGAACAAAGACAGAACAGCAATGGAATTAAGATAAAGTCAAAGTCGTAGTATTAATAGTGTGTGTGGAAACTTACAGAACAGAGGAGAAACCAGGTCAATATAGTTAGTGGATCACAAATGAAATCTTAAGAAAAAATGGACAAGTGCAGGGTTAATAATAAGAGGAAGTGAAGCTTACAGAGAACTTCATAGAAACAAAATGCCAGGAGGTTGAAGATGACGACAGAGATATAACCACAGGGAAATATACAGAAAGATTAAAACAAATGAATCAGAAACGAAGATATCAATGAGGTGGGACTGTAAAGGTAAAGACAATAATATATAATTTTTATAATATATTCTCGTTAAGAATTTGTTCAGCTAAAGTTGCTCCTCCTCACTAGTCGGTGTTCCAGAGGATTGTCTTTTTTTTTATGTATAAGTTTAGAGTTATTTTGATGATGCATTTTTCTTTTAATCCTGCTAATTTTTCTCTAGGTCATCCTCAATTGCCTTCGTTTTGTGTCTTTGAATAATTACTGTTTCTCGTTTATTATTCTTTTTACCAAATATAAATTGAAAATCCTATAGCGTAGTTGAATTATGTAACACAGGGGTGAAATTCACAAAGTCGGATGCGAAAATTGAAAAAAATTTTGCTCACACACCTGACAACAAAGGTTGAGTCAACATGTGTGGGGAATGGGGCTAATATTCTGTCAAAAAAAGATATTCCTTATAAAACAAATAAAAACTAAGAAAATCACTTTAAAATTTCTGCTCTCGCACACACACACACACACACACATACAACTACCACTACTACTTTGCTGTCACTCAGAATCGAGTATGACGATCATCCAGCTATGAGACAATAATACGAGTTATTAGGGATGTCACCTTCGTTGGTGAGTTTTAAGGTGACTATAGTGGCCGATACGGGACCGGCAGGGACGTTCACAGATGTTGCAAAATGTAGATGGCTACATCCAGTGTGGGAGGGGCGGTGATAGCGTCTTTCCAGCATTGACGCTTGTCTGCCTCGGTATGCAGTCGGGCTAACTCGAAACTATTAACATCTTCTCATGTGGTGCTCCTCGAAGTGTTATGCTGTGGAGTAATCGTCTCCAGGTGAGGGGATCTAATTGGAACTTTTTCAGGTTTGTCTTAAGACTATCCTTATCCCTCTTCAGTTGCCCGCCAGCATTGCGTTTACCATTTGTTAAGTGACTGTAAAGTAGCTACTTTGGCAGTCTAATGTCGTCCATGCAGGTAACATGGCCAGTCCAACGTAGTTCTTCAGGGATGCTCCTACAGTTGGTGTCAGCGAGAATACTGGCATTTCTTCTCTTGTCTTCCCAAAGAACTCGGAGGATGGAGCGTAGACTATGTTGGTAAAAGTTTCCAAGTGCCTTGAGGTGCCTCCTGTATGTGACCCATGTCTCACTGCCATATAGCAGGGTGGGGAAGACCACTGCTCGATATACGTGCAGCTTTGTAGATAATTTCAGCTCCCTGCAGCTGAAGACACCGGGTACGGATTCTGCCAAAGGCCTGAAATGCACCTCTGATCCGATGTTGAATCTCTTCATCGATGTCTGCAGTCGTGGACAGGATTGAGCCGAGATACTGAAAGTGGGAACATTAGAGAGGGTAGTACCGTTGAGCTGGATGGATGGTGGAGGTGTGGCTGAACCAGGGGCAGGCTGAAAGAGAATCTGAGTCATATGTACAATCACCTCAAGGCTGAAGTGTGCATACGCATCTACATATGCGTTCAGGAACTCCTGTAGGTCACGTTCAGTGTGAGCGACAAGGATGAGGTTGTCTGCATACTGAAGTTCAGTAATGGAAGCTGCCGACACCTTTGTTCTTGCCTGGAGTCGTCTTAAGTTGAAAAGATTCTTCATCCAGTACTCAATGTCCATCCCCTGGCTAATTGGCATTACCACGAGTAAGGAAGGCAGCCAATAAAATGGAAAAGAGAGTTGGTGCCAGTACATATTATTGTTTTACCCCCGTTTGGATGGGGAAGAACTCAGACTGGGTGCCATTGTGCAGGACACGGCCGTTCATGCCATCGTGGAGCCGCATCATGATGACAATGAATTTTGGTGGGCAGCCAAAACGGCTGAGGGTTCACAAGAGGGCTTCCCTGTTGACCGAGTCGAAGGCCTTGGTTAGGTCGATGAAGGACATGTACTCTATAGGTCACGACGCTGTTCTCTGCACTTTTCCTGTATCTGGCGGGCAGCAAAGATCATGTCAGTGTGCCAGGCGATTGTCTAAAGTGACATTGAGATTCTGGGAGGAACTTTTTCCGCCTCAGGAAAAAGTCTGTTTATCAGGACTCGGCGATAATCTTACCAGCTATGGACAGCAGCGAGATCCCGTGGTAGTTGCCACAGTCTGACCGGTCTCCCTTGTTCTTATAAATATTGGCAATGAAGGCATCTTTAAGAGCTTGGGGGATATCCTCCTTTTTCCATATATTCTCCAGGAGAGAGTGGAGACGGCTGGTAAGTAGAGGTCCTCCTGCTTTATACACCTTGGCTGGGATTCCATCAGGCCCTGAGGCTTTGTTATTTTTCATATGTTTGATGGCAGTAGCTACCTCATCCAGGGATGGAGGATAGCTGAGGTGGGTCAGCTCTGAATGCTGAAGCACCTATTAAATAGTCAGGACATCCACATCGGTGTTTCGGTTGAGTAGCGAATGGGAGTGATCTTCCCAGCGCTGACGATGCCTTCGTCTTTAATTAGGGTGTTACCGTCAGATGAGCAGAAGGGGACTGGGCCATGCGTGATTGGCCCATAAAAGGTTTTAGTGGAATTGAAAAATCCGCACATCTTGTGTTGATCTGCAAGTTTTTGCGTTTCACATGCTTTATTATTAAACCAGTCGTTCTTTAGTTAGCAAAGTTCCCGCTGGGCCGCAACTTTCTTCTTGCGTAAGGTATCAGCTTTGGTCCGAGGCTGAGGGTTGTTCTGCAAGTCAGCTAAAGCAGTGTGTTTATCATCGACGAGTACATTGATTTCTGGGTCATGTTCATCAAAACAGTCCTGGTGTATTCTTTCGATCTAGCCAAGGGTCTATTGCGGGTTTTTATCATGACAGAGTCGAGAATACCCCATTTGGCATTGGGATTTGGGTTGTTTGTTGTCGGGTTGTTTATCAGCCCACGTTTGAGCTGCTCTCTGAAAACATGTGCTACCGCTGGATTCTCCAAACGCTTTGTGTTAAAACCTCTTCTGGAGGCTTTGCTGCCTTTGCCGTTTTGGGACGACGTGAAGTGAGAGCTTAGCTCTGACGAGCCGATGATCAGTGTCCCAGTGGTCTGAGCCACACTTGGCTCGGGTGATGAGGACATCTCGGCTATCTCTTTCTCTGACAATGATGCCGTCAATGTGATGCCATTCCCCCCTATGGTTCCCTGCCAAATGTCGGCATCTTTGCCAACTCTGGCATTAAAGTCACCAAGGAACACAACCTTATCTTCTCTGGGGAAAGAGGTAACCACTCTGTCAGGGTCAGCATAAAAGGCCTCCTTGATTTCATCCTCTGCATCCAGTGTTGGTGTATGCATCAGTGTATGCACTGATGAAAAAAGCATGACGTGAGTGATTCAGTGAGACTAAGCATCATAAGGTGCTCGTTGATCCCAACAGGCATATCAGTTTGTCTGTGTAAGATGCGCTGGCAGATGGCAAGGCCAACTCCACAAATGCGGTTTCTCTTTGCATCAGGCTTACGCTTCCAGAAGAAGGCATAGCCAGACCCCCGTTCTGTGACTCGACCCTCGTCTGGGAGCCGAGAGTCACTTATGGTTGCTTTGTCAATGTTACACCTAGCCAGCTCTTTTGCCAGAAGGGCAGTTCTTCTTTCAGGACGCTCATTTGTGCCAGTATCCAGAAGGGTCCTGACATTCCATGCAGCGACCATAAGAGGTTGTATAGTTTGTTTTTGTTTTGATCTGAAATTATAATTGCATTTTCGACCGCATAAGGATTACCTTACTGGGTGCGGGTGCCCAGTCAGGTTGGTTCTTTAGGCAGGCTATGTTTAGGGCACACTTTCTAGCCCCTCCCCATGTGGGGTGAGCAGAGTGGCTCCTCGAAAGGGCTGCTCAGTCGCACAGACAGAACCGGGATGCACTGCTGCCTAGATCCCAGAGCATAAACGACCATCTTATCTGTGCCGCCCATGTGCAGAGTTGTGACTAGAGATCTCGGCAGTCATCTCTGCCTGTCCCCATTGCCACTCGTCCGTCGCCATAAGACTTTTGGGGTATAAGAGTTTCATGATGAGGAGGAGTATGATGAGCTGGATGATGGCTGCACCTGAGTTGATTTATGTGGTGAGGCAGGAGCGCTGGCTGCAACCACACATCTTGGGTCTCTCTTTTCCTGATTCAGTGGTGCAAGTGTTGCAACGACTGGGGAGAGGGAGAGTTGCAATGGACTTCCGATTGCCCAGTTTGTTGAGTTTCGCCTTAGTAGCCTGTCCATCATGCATTGCCTTCGTCAGCCGGTGTAGTTGTTGGGTTCCCATGGTAGTCACTTCTTCCGCCTATACCGCCGTTGGGGTCTTGGTGGGGCTCTGTAAGCATGTCTGCCTGATGCGGGGCTCCACCACAGATTTTTCGTTCGGGGTTTACACCCGTAGCCTTATACCTACCAAGGTTAATCTGCAAAGCAGCGGGGCAGTGGTTGGTAGGCGCCAGGACATGTCCACATGCCAGTAGGCCTATGTGCCATCCCTCTGGGGCCCACTGCTACTTCGAGATCCCATGCTGGTCAAGCCTGGCCCCGTGAGGCACCCAGTTACCGTGTGTTGCCACGAGGAGGCACAGCAGGAGTCTTGATGGTGAAGAAGCTGTGTACTGGCAGGGGAAATGAAAGTTGCTTCCCTGTTCGCCATAAGAGCTAGCCAGTGGCGGTAAGTGAAAGCAAGAGGAAACAAGCAGTGCTTTCACCGTAACACTAACATAATACTGCCACACTAGACTCTTTACACCACCCTACTCTCATTGCACACATACACACCTCGCGCAGTCCGCCACTACAACAAAATTCAGCCCATAAGAGCCCGCACTGATAGATATAAGAACAGCACCATCCCATATATTGTTAAAATAATAAACACCGCCTGATTTATGTACTGTAAAGTCCTGTAAATGGATTGAACGTATATTATTATGTCTAAATCACATGTAAGTTTGTATATTTTCAGCCACCGGCTGCAACTCTATTAATAAACCGTTTATTATTATTATTATTATTATTATTATTATTATTATTATTATTATTATTATTATTATTATTATTATTATTATTATTATTACTGCTACTACACACACACAGACACACATTGTACATGCACCAAGAATGAAGGGAGGTCAAAGCGTTTGACAGAGTACCGCATCAGAGGCTTCTGAGAAGCTAAGGCTCATGGTATCGAGGAGAAAGTTATAAATTGGATAAAATCATGGCTCAACGATAGAACGCAGAGGGTCAGCGTAGATGGTGTTAAATCTGAGTGGGGCTGTGTAACCAGTGGGGTTCCCCAGGGGTCAGTACTAGGCCCACTCTTGTTCATAATCTACATAAACGATCTAGATACTGGGATCAGCAGTGACATAACAAGTTTGCGGATGACACCAAAATAGGGCGGCAGATTAATTCAGGGCAGGATGCAGATGCACTACAGGAGGATCTAAATAAACTGCAGGGGTGGTCTGAAAAATGGCAAATGAAATTCAACACCAGCAAGTGCAGCGTACTTAATATTGGAAGAACAAATACTGTTAATGTATACAGCCTTAACAACATCAACCTAGAGAAGTCGACTTGTGAAAGAGACCTAGGGGTACTTGTAAGCCCGGACCTACGGCCTAGAAAACAGTGCGTTAATGTTCGAAATAAGGCAAACAGAGTATTGGGTTTTATATCTAGAAGTGAAAGTAATAAGAGTGCAGAGGTCTTATTGCAACAATATCTTGCGCTAGTCAGGCCGCACCTCGATCATGCGGTTCAGTCCTGGTGCCCTTATTATAGAATGGATATCAATTCACTAGAGTCGGTGCATCGAAGAATGACGAAAATGATTCCGGGACTTAGAAACCTTCCATATCAAGATAGGTTAAAGAAACTAAACTTGCATTCCCTAGAAAGACGGAGAGTGCGGGGAGATATGATAGAAGTAGTGGGTGAAAGGAATCAATAAAGGGGATATAGGTAAAGTTCTTATAATATCCGAGCAGGATAGGACTCGGAGCAACGGACTTAAATTGGATAAGTTTAGGTTTAGGAGGGAGATAGGAAGGAACTGGTTCACAAACAGGGTGGTGGACGAGTGGAACAAGCTTAGCAACTTTGAAGTAAGTGCTGGAACGCTGGAAAGTTTCAAAAGGAGGCTAGATAGATTCATGGATGATAGAGTGGTAGTAACTCTCGACAGGAGCTGCCATGCACAGGCCAACCGGCCTATTGCAGACTCCTTATGTTCTTATGTTCTCTGTACCGGAGTGAAGGCAGAAACAGTATTCTAGTAGTGGGGAAAAATCGTAGTCTATTCTCACAACGTCAAAAGTAAACTCGAGAAAGAAAACCACATTAGAGACTACTGACGTCTCTTAGTGAGATAGAGAATGTGTTAACAAGACACCCAGTTAATATTATATATATATATATATATATATATATATATATATATATATATATATATATATATATATATATATAAAATATTTCCCCTATAAACACTCATTGATACAATCACACTTAAGTAGAAAGAGTGACGGGAGACTTGAACCGTGTTTTATTGGACAGCACGTCGTGTCAGACTATTCAAAAACCCAAGCTGAATGTCTTACGGAAGAGTAATCATAACGAGAATGTTCAGTAAATGGATTCAAAGTCAATAAGGGCACACAAAAGACACAGGTCCCAGCCATCCCCACCTTGTGAAGCTGTGCTCGACCAGAAGATTAAACGTGTCAATCTCGTTTCCCCCAACACGACGAGGTGCAGTTAACAGCTTACGACCTACATTGACCTCCAGGGGTACATGGTCAGGCTCCACCAGCATGGAACGAGCGTGATGGAGCCGGTGTAGGGGGGGGCGGCCAATTGTTTGGTGGGGGAGCGGGGTTGGGAGACCCTACGCTTCACGGGGTCAGCTTTTGATGACCCATACTTCAGGGGGAAGAGTGGTGATGACCTACATTTCAAGAGTCGGCTGTTGTTGACCTACATTTCACGGAGTGAGGGAGAACATACCGTATTTACTGTATACAAGTATGGGACAATGATAGACCGATAACTTAGGTATTTTATAACTGCCAATTGATAATTCTTATTACCACTCACTTTCAGTCCTATTTTTTCTGTTTAGTTGTTGGAACATTCCATAAATTGGATAAAAAATTAAAATTTGTTTTCGAATCACAATTTTAGCGGGAAAAGTAAAAGAAACACTGGGACAACTCTCTCCACCGCCTGGCTCACGAGTATGGGTCTCCTGAGGCTATTCTCGGTAATTCAATGAGACCAACAGTACTTTATCAAGCTAGGTAAAAAAATGCTAATATATATATATATATATATATATATATATATATATATATATATATATATATATATATATATATATATATATATATATATATATATATATATATATAATTGAAAATTAATCAAATGAATGATGCGGTCGTTTATCTTACACGAGACTAAGTTTATATTTACACGAAAAATCATGATTTAGTTACTATAAATTACTAACAATATTTAAATTTTTCTTAGTTAAGGTTATTGTATTACGATCATGTTTAATGAATAGTTTGAAATTGTAAATTACAATTTATTTGTATAATGAATTGTGGATTGGCAGTCGACTGAGCTAGCTAGTGAACATGGCAACCGGTATATTTTCCCAAATTTAATTAATTATAATCAAATTTTGAAAAAAAAGGTGGTGGCGTATTTCACATTTGTGTTTTTTTTGGGGGGGGAGGGGGGTACGAAAAAAGTTTGTTATGAATGTCAGACATGAAACTATGGATGTCAGTTCCAATAGTCGTTTCCCTCTGAATTTATCCATATGTCCTTTAAAGTTCTCTTCACCCATACGTCCGGTACTGTATATAGTGAAACTATATTGAAAAATGTACACACTATTTTTCCGCTTTCCTTTTTATCTTCCGTTTTCAACCCTGCACGTCTTAATACAAACTAAATGAACCCGCCACACTTCACCTAACCTAACCTAACCAAACCCAAAACATTTTAAACACATTACGTTTGACACGGTAAGTTAGATAAGGTTAGTACGGTTTGTTTCACCTCCCCTTATATAAACGGGTTACAGGCTGTACTCTACAGCCACCGTGTGGTGTGGTAACAGTGGCGCTCTTGTCGCATGGTAACAAAATGATTCTAACGAAGTAAAAATTCGTTTTACCACAAATCCTGTACTGGATTCTTTCAGTTTACTTCAACATGTGTCAAATATTGAAGTTTCGTTCAACACCTCCCGAAAGTAACGTATCTTGAAGCGTCCACCGTGGCTGCTCGTGGACAATTTGCACTCGTTGACGGAAAAGTGACGAAACAAAACAAGTTGTCAGTGCATCAGTTCAATTGTTCGTACTCACATCACTAATGAATCGTTTGAATCACTAAATGTATGGCATATGGGAGGTTGTCATTACATCAACATTATTTTACACGAAGAAATCAACGCATCACCGTGACCAAGCAGGCGGTCTCAGAGTACTCCATGACCAACCAGCATCAATGTTTCCAAAATATATTCATTTCTCACTAGTCAGCCACATAGCCGTATCATAAACGTTATTTCCAGGTAGTAATCGCCATAACTGTTTATTATTTCTAACATTTAAGACGCTAATAAAGCCGCAAACTAATCCAAATTAACAAGACATTCGTCACCACTTGTAAACAAAACCTCCGCCGCTGGTTCATATCACCCACACGTTCAGTGTTGCCACTTGCCAGATCTTGAGGCCACAATATATTCCGGTTTTTAATATGTAAATGTTGGCTAACCTAATCTGACGTAGTGAACAAGTCTAGGGACATTGGTTGTTATATATATATATATATATATATATATATATATATATATATATATATATATATATATATATATATATATATATATATATATATATATATATATATATATATATATATATATATATATATATATATACTGTATATATATATATTATATATATATATATATATATATATATATATATATATATATATATATATATATATATATATATATATATCGTGTAGATCCACAATAAATGTGGATAAGATACACCTGTGTAAAGCCTCTCTCTGTCTATGTAATTCAATTGCCTCTGAAGATGTCTTGAATAAAGACGGCTAAGGTGCTCCATTGTTTCCCTTTTCCTGTGTATATATATATATATATATATATATATATATATATATATATATATGTATATATGTATATATATATATATATATATATATATATATATATATATGTATATATATATATATATATATATATATATATATATATATATATATATATATATATATATATATATATATATATATATATATATATACTCAATTAAGTTAACGAAGAATTTGAAGGTAAGAAAGTTTTTGGAATGAGGTGATTGACGTCTAGGGCGAGGTTCACCTTCCTCCTCCCCACCTTCCTCTCCCTCACCTCAGTACCCCGTCCTCTTGGCTCTTTCACCCTACCATCTCTCTCCCATCATCCACTCCATTCATCCTCCTCCCCTCCCCTCCCTAGTCGACACAATAGTCCCCGTCAGTCCAATTAATAACTTCCAGCTGGTGACCTCGTCTAGGAGACCCGCAGTAGCTCACCCTCTATGGTGCCGACATCCCCATGCCTCTCCCTATACTGTACTGTGTGCCCTGGTGGTCCCAGTGTATCCTGGTCCTATTGTACAACCTGGTGTCCGTGTACAGTATATCCTGACACTATGATTATCTTGATTTTAATGTATATCTTGGACTGGATGTGTGCCAAGGACCTTATGGATGGTTTGAACCCCTGAGCACCCTGGTCCCTCTCGATTACTGCCTTGTTTCCTTAACATTCCAGGTATACTTCAGGTCCCCAGTGGTCTACCAGTGCACACCTGTTATCTACTGTATATACGTCTCTACGGTTTACAATAAAAAACTAAGTACATGAACCTATAATTCAGAAATAATTACAGGCTACAATTCCATCAGCTATCAAAACGCAAATAAATACTGTGATGTCTGTCAGATGAACTCAGTGAAGGATACCTCAGTCTAAGTAATAACTCGACTTAACGATTAACACACACCACACCAACACCCTCTCATGCTCAACTCTTCTCCCTCTTTCTACAGGCTCAATACTGTACTGACATTCTTCCTCATCTCAACAACTAAATCGCCGCTGTTTGTTTATTGACTTCATCTCGACTTCCCCCGATACTGTTGAATAAATATACCTTAATCTTAACTACACTAATCAACGGAAGAGTCTAAACCTTCTGCCTCTCTCCAGGAATATATTCCAGGTATTCCCCCTTCAACCTGGCCTTCACCTGTGTGGCCACAAGAGGCACCTGCCAGGTAAGTGATCATTCACATCAACTGCTCCACGAATTAAAAAAAAAACTCCCCCTTCCCACCAATATCACTAAGAGGCGTGAGAGGCACTTAAAACATTTCCTTAAACCACAAAAGAAAAAAGTGAAAAAATTTAAATATTAAAAAACTCTCGGTAAACCAAAATAAACAACTCCTTGGCTTAATGGCTCGTATTGAAGTGAGCGATATGTTCTTGTTAGCATAAACCACACGGGGTCGATAAGGGAGGTAGTCCTATGATCGTGTTCTAGAAATCTGACCCATACTGAAGGTGAGGAAAAAGTCCCCCCTATAAGATTCACCTTTTACTTCATTTCGTCGGCTTTAGCTGAATCAAGTTCTCGGCAGGGGGGTGGAAGGAGGGAGGAGATTAGTGCTATGCCTCCTAGTCCTATGAGGTCGAGACTCGCTATAGGATTCTGTAGGGATTTCCAGCTTTATGGGAGGGGAGGAGGTTGGGGTGATTTAGAACCAGGTCTCTTGAGGGTCGACGCCTCTCACTTACACTCCGTTAGGTTACCACAAAGGGTAGTGAGAGGGAGGTACAGAAGGAGGGAAGGAAGGAAGGAGGAGGGAGGAGGAGGAGGAGGGAGGGAGGGAGGGAGGAGGAGGGAGGGAGGGAGGGAGGAGGAGGGAGGGAGGGAGGGTGAAGTAAGGTAAATGGGGTGAGGGAGGGAGTGAAACGATGGTTATGGAAGAGGGAGTAAGCGGAAGAGTAAAGGTGAGGATCAACGGAAGTGGGAGAGGAAGGAAAGAATGAAAATAGGAAAGGAATAGTGGAAAGAAAAAAGGGAGGAATGAAATAGTAAGCAAGAGAGAGAGAGACGAATAAAGGGAGGGGGAGGAGGTAGGCTCTGGGGAGGAGGAAAAGGGAGAGGGAGGGAGAGAGATCAGGGAGGTAGATTAGAGAGGGAGAGTGAAGGGAAAGAGGGAGGGGAGAAGGTTGAAAGGAGAAACGGAAGGAGGTTGAAAGGAGGAAGGGAGGGGAGAAAAGAATGAAGGAAAGAAGGAGGGAGGGAGTCCTTCAGTCTCGTATCATTAACTCCGTCGCCCACACCGCCAGCCACGCCACATCACCACCCACCACACCATTGCTTGCCAAACCAGGCTCCCGAGAGAGAGAGAGAGAGAGAGAGAGAGAGAGAGAGAGAGAGAGAGAGAGAGAGAGACCCATTATTGTTTATTAATTATTGAGAAAGAGAAAGAGAATCTATGTATTTTCCGTGTGTTTATATTACTCATACAACAATATATTTCTTCCCACTACATCTATTATTATACAGTAAATCTATGTATTATCTCTATTTATTCCGACCCGTTGAAGTGTCGTAAACCACAAGAGACTTACACGTTTTAATGATTAAGTATTTGAGCGGAGAAATAAACATGGAGACTGTGATATATTGACTAACTTATGTTTGTAAGTCATCTAGTTCTCTCTCAGTAACATGAAAGTTTATATAATTTTAATACATAAACAGTAAGGTTCAAAAAGTGGTTATGTTTTGAAAGTAAACAAATGGACTCGTTCAGGCGGATAAACCCAAGAGTTGTACCGTTTTCCTTTTATATTTTCATACATATTTCAACAGTTTCATACAAGTTTGCAGTAAACAACATGAACAAAATAAAATCACAATGTAGTTATGTTCCATACACCAATTTTGCAATATTTTCAAGAGGCTCTGAACTAATTGCTGCTCTGCCGATATATATATATATATATATAAGTATATATATAAGTATATATATATATATATATATATATATATATATATATATATATATATATATATATATATATATATATATATATATATATATATATATATATATATATATATACACGCGTATAAGTTCCTGGCTTTATTCATTTCTGTGGACGAGAATTTTTATATCGTTAAACTTTAATGGCTCTCTTACTCTACCTCGCCTCTCTCTTTTTTTTCGATTTGACCAATTACGTTTTGATGAGGCTTCACTTGGCTTCCACCAGGCTGAAGGTTTCCAGACGAGCGATAAAACGTCGAATCACAGGAAACCTCAGTTGAAAGAGAAGGATTCAAAAACGGTCGTTCCTTTGTCGTTCTCATTTGGCTGAATATAAATGTTTTTTTTCCTCTGATCACCTGAGGATTAGTCACCCCACCTTTTTTCAACTGATGATTGAACGCCTTAATACTATCCTAATCTAGCCTGAACTGCCATCGTTTATCACCACTTCCTATCGTAAGTTATCATACATATCACCACTGCCACCCACCTATTATTAACTGCCACCACCTACCATTACCTGCCACCACCTGCCATTACCTGCCACCACCTGCCATTACCTGTCACCAGCTACCATTACCTGCCACCGCCTACCATTACCTGCCACCACCTGCCACCACCACTGCCACCCCACACCATTACCTGCCACCACCTGCCACCACCATGCCACCAGCTATATTACCTGCCACCACCTACCATTACCTGCCACCACCTCCATTACCTGCCACCAACTACCATTACCTGCCACCTACCATTACCTGCCACCACCTACCATTACCTACCACCACCTATCATTACCTGCCACCAACTACCATTGTACCTGTCACCACCATCATTACCTGCCACTACCTACCATTACCTGAGACCACGGCACCATTACATTGTTACCAACTTACCTGCCATACAGTACCGTCACCTGCCACCACCTACCATTACCACCACCTACCATTACATTGTCACCACCTACCTTTAACTATCACCACCTACCATTACCTGCCACCAACAACTATTACCTGTCACCACCTACCATTACCTGCCACCACCTATCATTACCTGCCACCAACAACTATTACCTGTCACCACCTACCATTACCTGCCACCACCTATCATTACCTGCCACCAACAACTATTACCTGTCACCACCTACCATTACCTGCCACCACCTATCATTACCTGCCACCAACCATTACCTGTCACCACCTACTTTTTAACTATCACCACCTACCATTACCTGCCACCAACAACTATTACCTGTCACCACCTACCATTACCTGCCACTACCTATCATTACCTGCCATCAACAACCATTACCTGCCACCACCTACCATTACCTGCCACCACCTACCATTACCTGTCACCACCTACCATTACCTGCCACCAATAACTATTACCTGTCACCACCTACCATTACCTGCCACCACCTATCATTACCTGCCACCACCTACCATTACCTGCCACCAACAACTATTACCTGTCACCACCTACCATTACCTGCCACCACCTACCATTACATCTATCAGACCAAAGCATCCAGGCCAGTAGTAGTATAACATAGACTTAGCAGTAACCAGGGGAGCACGTATTCACCCACGGAAGTTGACACAAGAGAGGTCAGTCACTTTGACCCAGAGTCCTCACTGCTACACAATTAGTTTAACCTGCCGACCTGACGATGTTACTCAAGAAACTACACCTGGGCAAACAACTGTCCAGACCTGACCCAAAGGAGGTAAAGATCACAAGGGAACCAGAATTCTCACCGCCACTCGATCAGCTCAACCCGGCGTCATGACCTTGTTAATTCAAGGAACTGCTAACCAGCCAGCGCTTCTGTTACCCGACCCAACAACCCGGTCAAGACACACCCAGTTTACTGTTAATTGGGAGAGCTCTTCCGCCGGCTGGAGATCTCCAATATATAGGCCCTGTTGCTCCTTTCACATAAGGAGTCTTGTAACCGTGAAGGGCCAGCAACCACGCCCCCAGTCCCGCTCGTCGTCTCATCAAAGAAGTCCGTTACTAAGGGCAACGAGGTCTCAGCCCAGTCCATCCACAGAGTGCTGTCGACTCAACGTGTAGAAGTGAGTGCTGGCTGTATAGACGGTAGTAGTGCGGTGATCCTGAACCTCCCCAACGATCGACTTAGTGCAAATGCCCATTCTACTTGTTAGGTTATAAGAAAATACCATAGTCTATTATACATTGTGTACGAACCCCCATTGGTCCCCCCTATTGAACTAGTAAAATAAAGCTGTAACACGAATTTGTGTTTTATATACTACATTTGTACTGAGCCTGTGTTAATATACAGTATTATGTTCACACCCTCGCGTCACGCTACCTACTTCCCTCACTATACTACTCTACTACTATAAACTCCTACGAATTTTTGACTCATTATATACCATTTCCTGCCACCACCTATCATTACCTGTCACCAACTATCATTACCTGCCGCCACCTACCATTATCTGTCACCACTTACCATTAACTGCCACCACCTACCATTACCTGCCACCACCTATCATTACCTGTCACCAACTATCATTACCTGCCACCACCTACCATTACCTGTCACCACTTACCATTACCTGCCACCACCTACCATTACCTGCCACCACCTACCATTATCTAACACCACCTACCTCTACTGCCAACACCTGCCACCACCTAACATCACCTCTGACTTACCAGCATCTACCTTTGTCTATCACCATCTACCATCACCTAACACCACCTATCACTTACCACTACCTACCATCACCTATCACTTACCACCACCTACCACCATCCTGCCACCACCTACCATTACCTGCCACCACCTACCATTGTCTACCATTGTCAAACACCACATACCTCCACATGCCAACAAATGCCACCACCTACCATCGCCTACCACCATCTACCATTACCTGCCACCCCCTACCACTGTCTATCATCAACTACCATCACCTACCACTACCTACCATTGTCTATCACCATCACCTAGCATCAATTACCAATGTCTATCACCATTTACAACCACCTAACATCACCTGCCACTACCTACCATTGTCTACCTTCACCTACCATCAACTACCACCACCTAACATCACTTGCCACCACCTACCATCACCTGGCACCACCTACCATCACCTACCATAACCTAACACCACCTACCATAACCTAACACCATTTACCATCACCCAACACCACCTACCATCACCTCCCGCCACCTACCATCACCTCTCACCACCTACCACAACCTAACATCACCTAAAACCACCTACCATCACCTAACACCAACTACCATCACCTACCATCACCTACCATCACTACCGCCACCTACCATCACCTGCCACCACCTACCATTACCTCCCACCACCTACCATCACCCCTAACACCACCTATCATCACCTAACCCCACCTACCATCACCTAACACCACCTACCATCACCTGCCACCACCTACCATCACCTCCCACCACCTAATACCACCTACCATCACCTGCCATCACCTATCATCCACCTGACACCACCTACCACCACCTACCATCACCTACTACCACCTACCATCACCTCCCACCACCTATCATCACCTAACACCACCTACCATCACTTAACACCACCTACCATCACCCTAACACCACCTACCATCACCCTAACACCACCTACCATCACCTGCTACCACTTATCATCACCTGCCACCACCTACCATCACCTACCATCACCTGCCACCACCTACCAACACCTCCACCACCTACCATCACCTCCCACCACCTAACACCACCTACCATCACCTCCACCACCTACCATCACCTACCACCACCATCGCCTCCCACCACCTAACATCACCTGCCACCACCTACCACCACCTACATCACCTTCTACCATCATCTCTACCACCTACCATCACTTCCACCCATCTACCATCACCTACCACCACCACCTGCCACCACCTACCACCCTCCTACCACCACCTCCCACACCATCACCTCCCACCACCACCTACCATCACCTCCCACCACCTACCATCACCTCCCACCATCACCTTCCATCACCTCCCACCACCTACCATCACCTCCCACCACCTACCATCACCTCCCACCATCACCTGCCACCACCTACCATCACCTCACACCACCTACCATCACCTCCCACCACCAACTGCCACCACCTAACGCCACCTACCATCACCTGCCCGGCGAGGCTCAGGTGAACAGTCCTCATCCACTTGTATCTTGAGTCACTCGAACATCGTTAATTAAAAATGATCGTCACAACGTAAACACGGCAGGTTAGCGACACAGGACGATAGGCAGATTAGGAAAGGAGGCGGAGTAGCAATCTATGTCAGGGATAATCTGAAGGGTGAAATAAATAAGGAAATAAATACTGAATTGAACACAGAAACAATTTGGATAGAATTAATCGATGGTAGAGGAAAATTAATCACAGGAGTAATATATAGACCTCCTAATCTTGATAGTTAATGAGCAACTTATTTGGGCTGAAATGTGCAGGGCTTCCATACATAGCAAAGTCTGTATAGTAGGCGACTTTAACTTTAGCCAAATTGACTGAATTGACCTTATGGGTAACTCAGAATCAGAGGTAATAATATACTCGATTTAGTTCTGTCAAACAGAGACAACCTCATTAGTAATGTCGAGGTACGGAACGAACTTGCTAACAGCGATCACAAAGAAATTAGATTCCAGTTAGAATTTCAGGGCAGCCGCAAGGAAAATTCCACTAAAGTCCCAGATTTCAGAAGGGCAAACTTTGATAGTTTGAAGAGGCAACTGAGAGAAGGGGTATCACGCTTGGGGATGAATTACATGATCTCACATCAGGTAACCTCACTCAATGTACCCACAGAGGACGACCTCACCTTACCTGGAGACCTGACAGTTGAAAATGGCCTGATAACGAGATCTGAGGTTGCGGAGTTCCACAACAATTTAAATAATGAGCTACTTAATGCAAAAAGAGCAGAACATAACATTCAGAAAACTCAGATCAAACAACAATGACCCTAAATGGATAAATAATTATTTAAAGAATATTATTGGACAAAGGAAGGCTATAAGTAGGAGAATAAATCATGGTGAAGTTTACCTCTGAGATTATCATAAGGTATTGGCCGGTAGGGTTAACACCGAGATAACAAAAGGAAAGAGGAATAATGAACTGAAGATAGCAAGGGAGACGAAGTCAAGCCCCAAGGGATTCTACCAAATGTATCAAACTAAAACACAAGAAAAGATTGGACCAATACAGTCAGATACCGGCGAGCAAACTGATAACGACAGAGAAATGAGCAATAATCTGAATAAATATTTTTCAACAGTTTTCACCACCGAAAATTGAAACATGATACCCGAGGCACCGACTCTATACAGAGATAGTGAAGAAAATAGATTAAGCGAGATAGGAGTGACTAGTAACGATGTTAGTAAGCAAATAGACAAACTAAAGCCTAATAAGTCACCTGGTCCCGATGAGATTTTTACCCTTAGCAAAGTTGTTTAACATGTCCTTAAAAACGGTTGTAGTACCAGAATCCTGGAGGATAGCGAATGTAATACCGATTGTCAAGAAGGGAGATAGATCACTATCCTCTAACTACAGTCCAATCAGTCTAACATCAATTGTAGGCAAATTACTGGAAGCAACCATTTCAAACTCAATTCGAAATCACCTGGAGAAGCACAAGTTGATCAATAATTCCCAACATGGCTTCACAAGCGGGCGTTCATGTCTAACTAACCTATTAACATTCTTTTCATCTGTTTTCGAATCAGTGGACGATGGGCACAATTATGATGTGGTATATCTTGACTTTAGCAAAGCCTTCGACAGAGTCCCCCACGAAAGACTAATAAGAAAAGTGGAGGCTCATGGCATTCTAAAATGGATTAGGGCGTGGTTACAGGATAGGAAACAGAGAGTGAGCATTAACGGCACTAAATTCCCTTGGAGCAACGTCACTAGTGGAGTTCCCCAAGGCTCAGTACTTGGACCATTATTATTTATTATATACATAAACGACATAGATATCGGCGTAGACAGCAACATAAGTAAATTTGCTGATGACACTAAAATAGGGCGTGTATTTAAATCTGCCGAAAACTCCGCAAAACTACAGGAAGATCGAAACAAATTTTTCGAATGGTCTGAAAAATGGCAGATGAAATTCAATGTGGACAAATGTAGAGTACTCAGTATAAGAGATGCAAACAGGGAAACCAGATACAGGATGAACAACGATGTTATTGAGGAATCCGACTGCGAGAAAGATCTAGGAGTAATGATAAGTAGGAATCTTAAGCCAAGTAAACAATGTGTATTTGCTCGAAACAAGGCTAATAAAGTACTTGGGTTCACACAAAGGAGTGTTAGTTACAAGACTAGCGAGGTCATCTTAAAACTATATCTTGCGCTTGTGAGACCTCACTTGGGTTACGAAGTTCAATTCTGGTCACCGTATTACAGAATGGATATAGAATCCTTGGAAAGAATTCAGAGGATAATGACAAGACTAATCCCTGGCATTAGGAACCTTGAGTACAGAGACTGATTAAAGTATCTTAATTTGCACTCCCTCGAAAGACGTAAAGTGAGGGGCGATATGATAGAGGTGTATAAATGGAAGTCGGGGCTGAACAAAGGGGACATTACAAAGGTACTCAAACTATCCAACCAGGAGCGACCTCATAACAATGGTTTTAAATTAGACAAATTTAGATTAAGGCGCGAAATGGGTAAACATTGGTGGACGAGTGGAACAAGTTACCAAATATCATTAACTCGAATACGCTGGATAGCTTCAAACATAGGTTGGATGGATATATGAGCAATAGGGGTTGGGTGTAAACGGGACTGCCCAGTAGGGGCCAAAAGGCCCGCTGCAGTGTCCTCCATTCTTATGTTCCTATGTATCGAGTGAGTGGACAGTTCCTGTTACATGTCACAATATATCCTATCAGAAATTGGATCATGTGAAGATTAGCACCCCTGAGCTTATTTCACCTGAAGATTAATCATCCTTAATGCTAACCTAACCTAATTTAACCCAACCTACCATAGTCTAGTCTAACCTAACCTAACCCCCAGGTATCGTTAGGGTGTTTAATCATTAGGTAAAATAAGCGGGGAATAATCTTCATATGATCCCAGAAATGCTGTATACTAATGGAGGTTATCGCTAGCCAATACTGTGTGACAGACAGACAGACAGACAAACAGACAGATACCGGCAGAAAGAAGAGAGAGAGAAAGACAAACAGACACAGACAGAAAAAAATGTAAATAACATTTTTTTTTACTTTAGGTTGACACAACAACAAGAGGGAGGAGTGCCAGGGGTCACACTCCTCACATCAGCCAGACACAAAGACTTACAGAACCTGGCTGGTGACATTTCCATAACAGTGAGATGATAATAATGTACCCAAAGCCTCCTTGTTCTCAGCGACATGTTGCCTTCTTACTATTGTTCTTCAGAGACATACAAAACTCCCAACAGAAAACAATTCCTTCAAGACTTTTTCCTCCAAGGTCTTGTCTTGTCTTGTGTCTCTCTCTTGTTATTCACACATTTGTATTCATGGACGCTAAGACATTCCTCACATTGGCCATTTCCAGCCAGAGACTCATATATTCACACACACACACACACACACACACACACAGACACGCTGTAAAGTCCACTCACTCACTCAATCGTCCGTCCAACACCCACACAAGAAGGGCTTCCCGAGTACCACCTTTGTGCAGGAACACATTCCGGACGGCCATCTCCTTCCTCCCCCTCTCTCCCCCCCTCCTCCTCCTCTTCCCCGTCCTCTTCCTCTTCCCCTTCCACTTTCTCACCTCTTCCCTTTCCTCATCTCTTCCCCATCCTCCTCCTCGTGTCACGCTCGAGCCCTGTAAGATCACCAGAATGGATTATGTTCGGCAGGGGTCGTGATGTAACAGCTTCAGGGAGTGTTAAGAACATAAGAACGGAGGAAACTGCAGCGGGCCTATTGGCAGTCCCATTTACACCCAACCACTATCGCTTATATATCCATCCAACCTATGTTTGAAGCTATCCAGCGTATTCGAGTTAATGATGATGTTTGGTAACTTGTTCCACTCGTCCACTACTCTATTTCCAATCCAATTGTTTACCTGATTCGCGCCTAAATCTAAATTTGTCTAATTTAAGACCATTTTTACAAGTTCGCTCCTGGCTGGATAGTTTGAGTACCTTTGTAATGTCCCCTTTGTTCAGCCCTGACTTCCATTTATACACATCGATCATATCGCCCCTCACTCCACGTTTCTCGAGGGAGTGCAAATTAAGATGCTTTAACCTGTCTCTGAACTCAAGGTTCCTAATGCCAGGGATTAGTCTTGTCATTCTCCTCTGGATTCTACAGTATATCCATTCTATAGTACAGTGACCAGAATTGAACTGCGTAATCCAAGTGAGGTCTCACAAGCGCAAGATATAGTGTAACTAACACTCCTTTGTATGAACCCAAGTACTTTGTTTGCGTTATTCGAGCAAATACGCACTGTTTACTTGGTTTAAGATTCCTACTTATCATTACTCCTAAATCTTTCTCACAGTCGGATTTCTCTATAACATCGTTGTTCATCTTATATCTGTTGTAACGCTCAGCCACAAATTGCTTGGATTATTTTTTTGAGAGAGAGAGAGAGAGAGAGAGAGAGAATTCACATACACTCCTGCAAATCGCAGCCAATCACAAACCTCTTAACATCCTAGCCAATCATAATCCCCGGCAAAAACGTCGTGAGTTATATTTTTTTTATGTGGGGGGGAGGGGGGTTAGTGCAAGAAAATTCACACTTACAATCTGTCCTACACATCTCTTAAGTCGTAACCTCATGCTCTCACTTTATACAAAATCTGAACCAAATCCTCGAGAAATCTGAGAGAATAACTTGAGAAATATGACCCAGATGTCGGTAGTGATTCAATAAACAAACTAACCCCATCACTCTTATGGGTTTTCGATGTGCGTTTGTTTTTCTTATTGTTTATTTTTTTCGATGTTCTTATATTTTGTTTTATTTTTATCGATGTTTGGTTGTCTGTTGATGTTAGTAGATACGATAAGATGTTTATATTTGAAAGAAGATGATGATGATGAAAGATGATGATGATGAAAGATGATGATGATGAAGAAAGATGATGATGATGAAAGATGATGATGAAGAAAGAAAATGATGAACTAAGAAAGAAGATGAAGAAGTAAGATGATGAAATAAGATGATAAAAAAAGACGATGATTAAGAAAGAAGATGAAGTAAAAAGAAAGAAAGAAAAAAGAAAGATAACTCAGGTACTCCCATAAGCCGATATATGACAGGATAATCTGCGTTTCTCGTCAACATCGACCTGGAGGGGACGACACCGACCTCATAATAATAATGGCGAAACAAGACACCTGACACTGGAGACGCCCCTGGCTACCCCGCCCTCTGTGTTGACCTCCTAGTGACCCCCCGCCCTCTGTGTTGACCTCCTAGTGACCCCCCGCCCTCTGTGTTGACCTCCTAGTGACCCCCCGCCCTCTGTGTTGACCTCCTAGTGACCCCCCGCCCTCTGTGTTGACCTCCCTGGTATTTACCCTCTGTGTTGACCTCCTAGTGACCCCCCCGCCCTCTGTGTTGACCTCCTAGTGACCCCGCCCTCTGTGTTGACCTCCTAGTATTTACGCCTCTGTATTTGACCTCCCTAAATGACCCCCCACCCTCTGTGTTGACCTCCTAGTGACCCCCCGCCCTCTGTGGCCCGGCCTCCTAGTAGGCCCCGCCCTCCTGTGTTGACCTCCCTAGTGACCCCCGCCCTCTGTGTTGACCTCCTAGTGACCCCGCCCTCTGTGTTGACCTCCTAAGTGACCCCCGCCCTCTGTGTTGACCTCCTAGGCCCCCGCCTCTGTGTTGTTGACCTCCTAGTGGCCCCACCTGTGTGTTGACCTCCTGGTGACCCCCCGCCCTCTGTGTTGACCTCCCTAGTGGCCAGCCCCCCCACCCTCTGTGTTGACCTCCCTGGTGACTCTCGCCCTCTGTGTTGACCCTAATGACTCTCGCCTCTGTGTTGACCCTGAGCGGCTCTCGCCCTCTGTGTTGACCTCCTAGTGACCCCCGCCCTCTGTGTTGACCTCCTAGTGACCCCCGCCCTCTGTGTTGACCTCTTAGTGATCCCCGCCCTCTGTGTTAACCTAGTGATCCCCGCCCTCAGTGTTGACCTCATAGTGAACCCCACTCTGTGTTGACCTCCACGACACGGATCATATCCCTCTTACACGAATTTACCAACCGTATTGAAAGACTCTTTGATACTCTGTACCGCCATCTCCAACCTACACAGACTTCCCCTGCCTCCAGCTGCTACCCAGTCATCCCCCCTCCCCTCTTCTGGTTTGACACAAGCTAGTCGTCCCCCTGTGTGCTCCTCATGCTCACGGCCTACTCCACCGCCGCCTGGAGCCACTGCTGGCTTCCACACCGAGCTTGTCCTGTGCCCGGCTGCCCCCGTCCACCCACCGCGCGCTCATGGACCCGAGGACACCATCCCCGGCTCCCTGTCCCCCACCGGCATGCCGGCACCTGGAGCCCATCCACTCCAGTTCTCCACATCAATTGACCACCATGCGGACATGCTAGTGGACTACGTATCTGCGCCAAGAAGGACGTCCCCTACCAACCTCTCGACGTCCCCCTTGAAGCCGACACTACCGACGTACACGCCATCACAATCAAACTAAAAGGTATGGCCCTCAATAATGCCAATGCCTATGGCCTGGCACTTGACATTATTAGGGACCTGCCACGCTTTGACAAACATATAAATTGTACTGGGAAATTTCCCACCCACACTCATCATTCAGTCACTTTATGTAACTTGCTGACAAAACCCATGACTCTTCGGGCTTTTACGCCCTTAATGCATGAGTCATAAAGGCAAGCATGAACTCCGCATGCTTCCCAGATGGGCACTGTAAACGCTTCTGCGCTTCACCTTGCACAGGATGTAAGGGGGTGTCCAATAAACTAGCCCCCTCCGGGGCAATCTAAAAAAAAATCTAATCTAGTGACTCCCGCCCTCTGTGTTGACCTCCTAGTGACCCCCGACCTTTGTGTTGACCTCCTATTGACCCCGGCCCTCTGTGTTGACCTCCTAGTGACCCCCGCCCTTTGTGTTGCCCTCCTAGTGACACACACACACACACACACACACACACACGCACACACACACCTCGTCCATCCATTTACTGATTGTCAAATATTTTTACCTTGGGCGAGTGTCTAGTTCCAATTAATTTCCTGATGATGGTGACATTACCGGTAAGTTAGTGTGTGTTTTACCTGCACTACTGAACACTTTACACTTACACTTTATATCAACACTTTACATTAACAAACAGCTTTGGCTCACAGTATACACTAAAAAAACTTTATACTCATACTTTATAGTTTAAATCAACACTTTACTCCAATACCATTTTATACTATACACTAACACTTTATATATCACACTTTATACTATACACTAACACCTTATACTCACACTTCATAACTAACACTTTATACTAAACACTAACACCTTAAACTAACACTTTCGCCCTTCAACACTTTACACTTACAATGCACAAAGCCATACAGGCAGAACTGACTGGAAGTATTAAAGTGTTTACAGAAGTGACTGGAGGTGCTATAGTGTTAACAGAAGTGACTGCAGGTGTTATAGTGTTTACAGAAGTGACTGCAGGTGTTATTGTGTTTACAGAAGTGACTGGAGGTGTTAAAGTGTTTACAGAAGTGACTGGAAGTATTAAAGTGTTTACAGAAGAGACTGGAGGTGTTATAATGTTAACAGAAGTGACTGCAGGTGTTATAGTGTTTCTGTGTCGACTCGGCTGTTACTCTTTCAGAGAAAACGTGACAAAAATCTCTCGATATAAAACTGGAACGAGAAATAGTTTTTGGCAGGGAAAGAAACAGTTTGTACAGCATGACGTTGAGGCACACACACACACACACACACACACACACACACACACACACACACACACACACACACACACACACACACACACACACACACACACACACACACACACACACACACACACACACACACACACACACACACACACACACACACACACACACACACACACACACACACACACACACACACACACACACACACACACACACACACACACACACACACACACACACACACACACACACACACACACACACACACACACACACACACACACACACACACACACACACACACACACACACACACACACACACACACACACACACACACACACACACACACACACACACACACACACACACACACACACACACACACACACACACACACACACACACACACACACACACACACACACACACACACACACACACACACACACACACACACACACACACACACACACACACACACACACACACACACACACACACACACACACACACACACACACACACACACACACACACACACACACACACACACACACACACACACACACACACACACACACACACACACACACACACACACACACACACACACACACACACACACACACACACACACACACACACACACACACACACACACACACACACACACACACACACACACACACACACACACACACACACACACACACACACACACACACACACACACACACACACACACACACACACACACACACACACACACCGCTTTAACCTTCCCAATTAGCCTGATGGGTGGCAGCGTCTCATCAGCTTGAGGACGACGACTGAGAACAATTGTACAGCTTACATCCCTTCCTGGTGGTGGTGGTGACACCATCACCAACAGCTACAGTCACCACCACCACCAACTGCTACAGCACCACCACCAGCAGGTACAGCCACCACCAACAGGTCCAGTCACCACCATCACCACCATCAGGTACAGTCACCACCATCAGGTACAATCACCACCATCAGGTACAGTCACCACCATCAGGTACAATCACCACCATCAGGTCCAGTCACCACCATCACCACCCAGCAGGTACAGTCACCACCATCACCACCACCAGTAGGTACAGTCACCACCACCACCACCACAACAGGTACAGTCACCACCAGCAGGTACAGTCACCACCATCACCACCCAGCAGGTACAGTCACCACCATCACCACCAGCAGGTACAGTCACCACCATCACCACCATCAGGCAGTCACCACCATCAGGTACAATCACCACCATCAGGTACAGTCACCACCATCACCACCAGCAGGTACAGTCACCACCATCACCACCATCAGGTACAGTCACCACCATCAGGCACAGTCACCACCATCAGGTACAGTCATCACCACCATCAGGTCACCATCACCACCACCAGCAGGTACAGTCACCACCACCAACAGGTAGAGTCACCACCATCAGGACACAGTCACCACCACCACCACCAACAGGTACAGTCACCACCATCACCACCACCAGCAGGTACAGTCACCACCATCACCACCAGCAGGTACAGTCACCACCTGAGCGGCCACACGTCAGGAACAACTAGAGTCTAGACCATCGTCCACACTACACTAAAGCCTTTATTCCCATGTAACCTCTTACTAGTCACAGCAAGGGAGAACAACCCATAAAAACACACAACATAAGACTGTATAAGTAAACGAGAGAGAGAGAGAGAGAGAGAGAGAGAGAGAGAGAGAGAGAGAGAGATAAGATAAGACACAAATCAACACCCTTTAAAGGCGAAAATCTAAGGTCGAGTCCCACACCTGACGGACTACGCGCGCGCGCACGCACACACAGGGGCGAGAGCTGTTGCCTCACAATTCCACCGACAAGAACAAGCACAAGTCTCTAGTTAGCTAAGTGCCTGTAGGAGCTTAGCGAGGTAAAGGCTGGGATGGTGATGATGGTGGCTGTGGTGGTGGTGGTAGTGGTGGTGGTGGTGGTGGGAGTAGTGGTTGTGGTGGTGGTGGTAGTGGGAGTAGTCGTGTTGGTAGTGGTGGTAGTGGGAGTAGTGGTGGTGGTGGTTCTAATGGTTGTGATTGTCAGCGTACATGTGTGAATGTGTGTGTGAGTATGAGAGCGAGCGAGTGAGGCAGGGAGAGGAGGAAGAAATTGTTGTTGATGTTGGTGAGTAGTAGTAGAGTAAGAGGAGGGGTAGGGGTAGGAGGAGGAGGAGGGGTAGGAGGAGGGTGGGTAGGAGGAGGAGGAGGGGTAGAGGTAGGAGGAGGAGGAGGGTAGGAGAGGAGGAGGGGTAGGAGGAGGAGGGGTAGGGGTAGGAGGAGGAGGAGGGTAGGGGGTAGGAGGAGGAGGAGGGGAGGAGGTAGGGTAGGAGGAGGAGGGAGGTAGGGAGGAGGGGTAGGTAGGAGGAGGGGTAGGTAGGAGGAGGAGGAGGGAGGAGGAGGGTAGGGGTAGGAGGGAGGAGGAGGGTAGGAGGAGGGGTAGAAGGAGGAGGAGGAGGAGGTAGGAGGAGGAGGATGGGTAGGAGGAGGGGTAGGGGTAGGAGGAGGAGGAGGGGTAGGAGGATGGGTGGAGAGGAGGAGGGGTGGAGGAGGAGGGTAGGGGTAGGAGGAGGTAGTAGGGAGGAGGAGGAGGGTAGGAGGAGGGTAGGGTAGGAGGAGGGGTAGGGGAGGAGGAGGAGGAGGTAGGGGGTAGGAGGAGGGAGGGGTAGGGGTAGGAGGAGGAGGAGGAGGGGTAGGGTAGGAGGAGGAGGAGGTAGGGGTAGGAGGAGGAGGAGGAGGTAGGGGTAGGAGGAGGAGGAGGGTGAGGGGTAGGGGAGGAGGAGGGTAGGGAGGAGGAGGGGTAGGAGGAGGAGGATGGTAGGAGGAGGGGTAGGGGTAGGAGGAGGGGTAGGGGTAGGGGTAGGAGGAGGAGGAGGGGTAGGGAGGAGGGTGGGGGAGGGGAGGGGGGGAGAGGAGGAGGGGTAGGAGGAGGGGTAGGGGAGGGGTAGGGTAGGAGGAGGAGGGGTAGGGGTAGGAGGAGGAGGAGGGTAGGGGTAGGAGGAGGAGGAGGGGTAGAAAAGGGTAGTGGTAGGAGGAGGAGGAGGGGTAGGAGTAAGGGTAGGAGGAGTGGTAGGGGTAGAAGGGGCAAGGAATAGGGGTAGGAGGAGGAGGGAGGAGAAGGTAGGAGAAGGGGTAGGGGTAGGAGGGGTAGGATAGGAGGAGGAGGGGTAGGATAGGAGAAGGCAAGGTAGGAAGAGTAGGGGTAGGAGTAAGGGTAGGAGAAGGGGTGGAGGGGTAGGGATAGGAGGAGGAGGGGTAGGGGTGGAGGAGGAGAGGGGTAGGAGTAAGGGTAGGAGGAATGGTAGGGTAGGAGAAGCAAGGGTAGGAGGAGGAGTAGGGGTAAGATGAGGAGTAGGGGTTAGAGTAAGGGAGGAGTAGGGGTAGGAGGAGGAGTAGGGTAAGAGTAAGGGGAGGAGTAGTAGGAGGAGGAGGAGGGGTAAGAGTAAGGGTAGAGGAGGAGTAGGGCAAGAGTAGGGAGGAGGAGGAGTAAGGGTAGGAGGAGGAGAGGAAGAGTAAGGGTAGGGAGGAGGAGTAAGGGTAGGAGGAGGAGTAGGGGTAAGAGGAGGAGTAGGGTAGGAGGAGGAGAGGGGTAAGAGTAAGGGAGGAGTAGGGGTAGGAGGAAGAGTAGGGAAGAGTAAGGGTAGGAGGAGGAGTAAGGGTAGGAGGAATAGGCAAGAGTAAGGGTGGGGAGGAGGTAAGGGTAGGAGGAGGAGTAGGGTAAGAGTAAGGGTAGGAGGAGGAGTAAGGGTAGGAGGAGTAAGGGTAAGAGGAGGGTAGGAGGAGGAGTAAGGGTAGGGGAGGAGTAAGGGTAAGAGTAAGGGTAGGAGGAGGAGTAAGGGTAGGAGGAGTAAGGGTAGGAGGAGGAGTAAGGGTAGGAGGAGGAATAGGGTAAGAGTAAGGAGGAGGAGGAGTAGGGGTAGGAGGAGGAGTAGGGTAAGAGTAAGGGTAGGAGGAGGAGAGGGGCAGGGAGGAGGAGTAGGGGTAAGAGTAGGGTAGGAGGAGTAGAAGGAATTGTGAGGAAGTAATTTATGACGTTTTTGTCAGGGAGGTGGTGGTGGTACTGATGTTGCCTCAGTGTCCTGCACAGTGTGGGGGACGGAAGGAAAAGAGAAGGAATCATAAAAAGAAGAGAGAGAGAGAGAGAGAGAGAGAGAGAGAGAGAGAGAGAGATGAATAGGGTACAGGAAAACAGAGGAAGTTGAGAGACAAGTTAGACACATGAAAATATATGAGAGAGAGAGAGAGAGAGAGAGAGAGTAGTACACTAATCCTACCATTTGCTCATTCCAGTCACAGTATTTCCTCTCCCACACTTTCCCCTCCTTCCCTCCCTCCCTCCTTTCCCACACCTCCCCTTTCCCTATCCTCCTTTCCCACACCTCCCCATCTTCCCTTCCTTCCCACACACCCCTTCCATCTCTTCCCCTCTATCCCACGCTCCCCCCCCTCCCCCTCCTTCCTCCTCCTCCTAAACCTTCCTTCCTTCCATCCCCTACACCCCATCCATCTTTTCCTTCCCTCTCCCACACCCTCTTCCTCCCTCCTCCACACTCTCCCTGATGTTGCCTCGGGTGAAAGTACATCGACCAATACGACACAAGTCATCAGGAATAGTTTCCAACAACTCTAGTCAACAAGAAACCGTAACGCAACCTTTCACTTTTCTCAATGCGTATTTAACTACACAAGGGCGACACAGTTGTCAATATCACAAGCTATGGTCAACACAACATCAAGAATCTTCTTTATATAATAATCTTAATCAACATTTTAGAATTAACAATAAAAAATGATAGTTAGAGACGGTGTGGATTGAGTACACTGCATTCAACCATCTTCACAACCAAAATTTAAGTTAGGGGACATATTCACACTTGGGCCGACCAGGGGGGTGACGAGGGTGGGAGATACCAAGGAGCGACCCATGGGACAAGAGGTGACCTTTGTATCTACTGCGCCTGAATGTTATTTCTCACTATATTTTTTTCTCTTGTTGTCGATAAATTATTTCTATAACTTTTTTCATATTTTTTTGCTTTTTTTTTCTCTCTTGCTTCGTCCCATCGTAATTTTCTCTTCTCTTACTCTCTTTCCTTTCCTTTTTATTTCTCTTTTACCTTTCTCCATCCTTTCTCTTTCTTTATGTTTCTTCTACATTTATTCTTTCTATCTTCCTTCTATATTATTTTTTTCACTTCCTCCTCCCTTCTCTCTTTCTCCCTCTTATCCATCTTTCCTTTTTTCACATTCTCCACCCTCTTTCCCTCTTCCACTGTTCTCTCTTTCTCCTCTTATCCTTCTTCCACTTACTTACCCTTTCCCCTTTTCCTCCTTTTCTCACTTTCCTCTTTCTCTTTCACTCTTCCTCTTCCTGTTCCTCTTTACTCTCCCCTCTCTCTCCCTCCTCTCCCCCATTACAAAGTTCTCCAAAGTTCTCAGTACCATTAATACAAAACTTTTATTTTTATACACGTATCAGACTTTTATAAAACAGGTACTAGATTTGTTTTATACATGTTTAATACGTGTTCCTATTCATACATTTCCTCGTTCATTATACATTGTAATTATTGTGGTCATTATGCAACGATTTATTATTTTTAAGGGACGAATTTTACTTATGTTTCTACACTGTTTATAAATGTGGTAGTGTGGTAATATACGTGACACTGTGGTGGAAAAATGATCTTTATACACACAGTAAATACGGTTGATTTGAGTATTAATCAGGTGAGGTGCTGTGCCCATGTGTGTGTGTGTGTGTGTGTGTGTGTGTAGTGTGAGAGTGGACACATACATGTATACTTGAACGTGTAGACACATACGTATGGCAGAATGGAGAGAGAGAGAGAGAGAGAGAGAGAGAGAGAGAGAGAGAGAGAGAGAGAGAGAGAGAGAGAGAGAGGAGAGAGAGAGAGAGAGAGAGAGAGAGAGAGAGAGAGAGAGAGAGAGAGAGAGAGAGAGAGAGACACCAGACGCAAGCACTGACGGGATACGAACCAAGGTCCCACGACAAACACCCCCACACAGCCACTGCGCAGGAGAGAGAGGAAGAAATAAAGAGAGGGAAATTAGCCATGAGGAGAAAATATATTGATGAAAGAGAGGAAGCAATGTAATAAACAGTCTAGGAAAAGGAAGCAAAGGAGAGAGGTGTTGAAGATTTACTTTTTTTGTTGATGAAAGGAAGGTTGGAAGAGAGGGTGAGGGAAGGGTGAGGGAAGGTAGGGTGAGGGAAGGTAGGGTGAGGGAAGGTAGGGTGAGGGAAGGTAGGGTGAGGGAAGGCAGAGTGAGGGAAGGTAGGGTGAGGGAAGGTAGGGTGGAGGGAAGGTAGGGTGAGGGAAGGTAGGGTGAGGGAAGTGGGTAGGAGGGAAGGTAGGGGTGAGGGGAAGGGGGTGAGGGAAGGGTGAGGGAAGGCAGGGGTAGAGGGAAGGTAGGGTGAGGGAAGGTAGGGTGAGGGAAGGTAGAGGTGAGGGAAGGTAGGGTGAGGGAAGGGGGTGAGGGAAGGTGAGGGGAGAGGTAGGAGGTAGGGAGGGAAGGTAGGGGTGAGGGAAGGTAGGGAGGAGGTGAGGGGGGGTGGGGGTAGGGTGAGGGGAGGGTAGGGAAGGGTGAGGGAAGGTAGGAGAAGGAGAGGCTGGGAGGAAGGTAGAGGGAAGGTGGGTGAGGGAAGGTGAGGGAAGGTAGGGTGAGGGGTAGGAGAAGGGAAAGGGTGAGGGAAGGTAGGGAGGGGGAGAGGAGGGAAGGGTGGGGAAGGGTGAGGGAAGGTAGAGGGGTGAGGGAAGGTAGGGTGAGGAAGGTAGGGTGAGGGAAGGGTGAGGGTGGTGAGGTGAGGGAGGGAAGGGTGAGGTAGGGGGAGGTGAGGTGGAGGGTGAGGGGAAGGAGGGTGAGGGTGAGGTAGGATGAGGGAAGGTAGGGTAGAGGTGAGGTAGGGTGAGGTAGTCATGAAAGTAATTAAACAACACAAGGAAAGTCTGAGGGTGTTAGTTCATTAAATTCTGGACCAGGTAAAAGGTGGAGAGAGAGAGAGAGAGAGAGAGAGAGAGAAACGAGGATAAGAAAGAGAAAGACGTGTGAAAACGAACGAACACACACACACACACACACACACACAGAGACAAACTCATCAAGACAGACGGACACACAAAAGCCATCAGGAGGGGAAGAAAGACTGGGGCACCGCCAAGACAATAACACCAGACCTCTGTGTGGAAAGAGACAAAAAACACAAAGAATAAAAAAAATATCGTGTGGTGGTCACTGGAGAAAACGGACCCCATCCACCCTTTTTTTTTTCCCCTTAAAGCAAAAACCTCCAGAGATGGTCGACATAATTACCAGGGATCTGTGAGTCAAGGTGGAAGAAGGTAGGTGAAGGTCCTGTGATGCCTCTGAAAGTTGTGGTCTTTCAGGGATGATCTTTAGGGACCTATTGTTGAAGGCTCTTAAGATGATGTGGCCTTTTTTACAGCACCTGAGGAACCATTCGCAAGTCTTGAAGGACCTCAGGGGATAACATAAGAACATAAGAAAATAAGGAGTCTGCAATAGGCCGGTTGGCCTGTGCATGGCAGCTCCTGTCGAGAGTTACTACCACTCTCTATCATCCATGAATCTATCTAGCCTCCTTTTGAAACTTTCCAGAGTTCCCGCACTTACTACAAAGTTGCTAAGCTTGTTCCACTCGTCCACCACCCTATTTGTGAACCAGTTTCTTCCTAACTCCCTCCTAAACCTAAACTTATCCAACTTGAATCCGTTGCTCGAGTCCTATCCTGCTCGGATATTATAAGAACTTTATCTATATCCCCTTTATTGATTCCTTTCACCCACTTAAATACTTCTATCATATCTCCCCGCACTCTTCGTCTTTCTAGGGAATGCAAGTTAAGTTTCTTTAACCTATCCTGATATGGAAGGTTTCTAAGTCCCGGAATCATTTTTGTCATTCTTCGCTGCACCGACTCTAGTGAATTTATATCCATTCTATAATAGGGGCACCAGAACTGAACCGCATAATCGAGGTGCGGCCTGACTAGCGCAAGATATAGTTGCAATAAGACCTCTGCACTCTTGTTACTTACACTTCTAGATATAAAACCCAATACTCTGTTTGCCTTATTTCGAACACTAACGCACTGTTTTCTAGGCCGTAGGTCCGGGCTTACAAGTACCCCTAGGTCTCTTTCACAAGTAGACTTCTCTAGGTTGATGCTGTTAAGGCTGTATACATTATAAGTATTTGTTCTTCCAATATTAAGTACGCTGCACTTGCTGGTGTTGAATTTCATTTGCCATTTTTCAGACCACCCCTGCAGTTTATTTAGATCCTCCTGTAATGCATTTGCATCCTGCCCTGAATTAACTTGCCGCCCTATTGTGGTGTCATCCACAAACTTGCTTATGTCACTGCTGATCCCAGTATCTAGATCGTTTATGTAGATTATGAACAAGAGTGGGCCTAGTAGTGTAGTGTGTGGTCTTTCTACAGCACCCGAGGAACCATTCGCAAGTCTTGAAGGACCTCAGGGGATAATGTGGTCTTTTAAGTGGACTACTTTACGAAAACTTATGAATGAACGTCATCAGAAAATAATTATATCCTTTGATGTCGAGTTCTCCCGGGGGCATGTTAAGAGACCCTCTCCTCTGAAGGTATCCTGAAGAAGAGGTGTTCCTTCAGCAGTAAGACAAATATGTTAACTCTTTCCTACACGAAGACCTTTTATTATCACTCCTTCAGGTTACCTTCAATAGCTACAGGTAAACGCTCCTTCAGGTATTCACTCTCAGATCTAACCATTTCAGTTGGGTTAGGTTAGGTTACTATGTGTCTTCTGTATTATGTTACAGACGACACATACAACTTTTTTTCTTTCTTACATCTTTATCACTACTTCTTCACTCTACCATCTTTACTCTCTCTTCTTCACTTCACAATCTTTATTATTTCTTTTTAACTCCACCCCATCATCTTTACTTCTTCTTACAGTGTCTCATATTATCGTCTATTCCTTCCACACATCTTACCGTAACTTTCAATTGCATTTCTTACTTCTTTCCTTTATGATTTAACAATTATTTTCTTCTCTTCTAGGTCTATAGACACGAGTAAACAAGAACTAAGTAACACGTGGAGTATGTAAAGTAACAAGTAACATTCAACAAACAAGAATTATGTAGCATGTGGAGTGGGTAAAGTGACAAGTTACATGTGGAGTGGGTAAATTAACAAGTAACATGTGGAGTGGGTAAAGTAACAAGTAACATGTGGAGTGGGTAAAGTAACAAGTAACATGAAACAAACAAGAAATAAGTAACATGTGGAGTGGGTGTAATGATTGTTTATCAGACCACAGCTTACAGCCCAGAGAAGTACAACACATATAACAGTAAGTAGATGCCCACGTGGTAACCCACATAGGTTGACACACCCTACAGTGAGAGTAAGACCTGACCCAGGAGAGCTGACGGCCACGAGGTACCTGAGTTAACTCAGTGTTATGGCCGCGTTAAAGAAACTACACCTGGCCAGACACACCCAGGTGGTAATAATTAGGAAGCATTACCGACCGGCGACATGACCACGCACCTAGGCAAACACAGCTGTCCGGACCTGACCTAAGAGAGTTCTCACCGCCGCGTCATTAGCTAACTCGGCGACATGACTCAAGAAGCTACCCTCCAGCCAGTACACCTGTCACCTGGCCAGACACACCCAGATGAGTGACGACACCTTCCGGCTGGAGATCTCCAATATAAGGGTCCTGCAGCTCCTTCCATGAGGCATTAAGCATTCGAATTATTATTGTAACAGGGAAGGAGCCGACAGCTCCTTCCCAGAGGCAGACTTCCCACCCCAGCACCGAGTCTCCAGCTAGCAGTCTCCCATAGGAGACACAGTCCAGCAGCACCTGCAGCTTCCCCAGCTGCTGGGCCTCCCTCAGGTCACACGCCAGTCATTGTCAGAGCGATCCCTAGGGTGAGTTACTTACGATGGGAAGTGTATCCATTTCATGTTTGTTGTCCGAGAATCATTGTATAGTAACAGTTTTAAATTGGATAAAATCATGGCTCACCGATAGAACGCAGAGGGTCAGCATAGATGGTGTTAAATCTGAGTGAGGCCGTGTAACCAGTGGGGTTCCCCAGGGGTCAGTACTAGGCCCATTCTTGTTCATAATCTACATAAACGATCTAGATACTGGGATCAGCAGTGACATAAGCAAGTTTGCGGATGACACCAAAATAGGGCGGCAGATCAATTCAGGGCAGGATGCAAATGCATTACAGGAGGATCTAAATAAACTGCAGGGGTGGTCGAAAAATGGCAAATGAAATTCAACACCAGCAAGTGCAGCATACTTAATATTGGAAGAACAAATACTGATAATGTATACAGCCTTAACAACATCAACCTAGAGAAGTCGACTTGTGAAAGAGACCTAGGGGTACTTGTAAGCCTGGACCTACGGCCTAGAAAACAGTGCGTTAATGTTCGAAATAAGGCAAACAGAGTATTGGGTTTTATATCTAGAAGTGTAAGTAACAAGAGTGCAGAGGTCTTATTGCAACTATATCTTGCGCTAGTCAGACCGCACCTCGATTATGCGGTTCAGTTCTGGTGCCCCTATTATAGAATGGATATAAATTCACTAGAGTCGGTGCAGCGAAGAATGACAAAAATGATTCCGGGACTTAGAAACCTTCCATATCAGGATAGGTTAAAGAAACTTAACTTGCATTCCCTAGAAAGACGAAGAGTGCGGGGAGATATGATAGAAGTATTTAAGTGGGTGAAAGGAATCAATAAAGGGGATATAGATAAAGTTCTTATAATATCCGAGCAGGATAGGACTCGGAGCAACGGATTCAAGTTGGAGAAGTTTAGGTTTAGGAGGGAGATAGGAAGAAACTGGTTCACAAATAGGGTGGTAGACGAGTGGAACAAGCTTAGCAACTTTGTAGTAAGTGCTGGAACGCTGGAAAGTTTCAAAAGGAGGCTAGATAGATTCATGGATGATAGAGAGTGGTAGTAACTCTCGACAGGAGCTGCCATGCACAGGCCAACCGACCTATTGCAGACTCCTTATTTTCTTCTGTTCTTATGTCCTTATATAATGATCTATTAATGTGTCCTTGCCATTGAGCTGAATAATAAATAACTGTATTTAGAATTGGTGTCTAGAAGATTCCCCCCAAGAATATAATACCAAGTTTAATTAACTAACCGGCCACGCTACCAAACTTCCTCACTTTACATTCCTACAACTATATATTCTACCTATATCTTCTATACGAATTTTCACTCATTATATGGTTAAAGTAACAAGTCACATGTGGAGTAAGTAAAGTAACAAGTCACATGTGGAGTAAGTAAAGTAATAAGTAACATTCAACAAACAAGATACGGATAAATAATAAATAAATTTACAAACCCGATGACCCGAAGATAATTCACCAATAGCAGACAACAACAACAAACAACAACAACATCATTTACCACCACAACAACAATAACACATCCAACAACAACCACCACCACCACCACAACAACCACCACCACAGCATCTAAAACTACTCGTACAACCAAAAAAAACTCAATAACAACAACAATAACACACCCAATAACCCACACAACTACAACACCCCAAAACAAGAGAAAACAAACAAACACAACCAGCATCACAACCCTACGTCAACTCCTACGACGCAAAACTACAACCCAAATATAACAACCAATCTTTCCCTTAACATAACCCCTATTGACAACCACAACAAAGGTTCCTCAATAAAGCACAAAACAAATTCCTCCCAACAGATTAATTAACCATCTCTTGAGGATAAAATTAAGGTGAGTAAACTACCTACACGATGCCAATTAGCTGTCAAACTGCCCTAAAAAGAGTGAAGGTTGTCAGAGTTCTTAGGAGGGCTGTGAGGGGCTGTAGGGGTGGGGGGGCTAGGTAGTAGTGGTGGTAGGCTGGTGGTGGCGGTGGTAGGCTGGTGGTGGAGGTGATAGGGGTGATAGGCTGGTGGTGGTGGTGGTGGTGGTTGCGGTGGGAGGAGTGTCAGTGGTGGTGGTAGGGGTGGCGCGGAGTCGTGGTGGCAGGAGTGGTGGTGGTGGTTTGAGGGTCGTGACTGGTCGTTTTTAATTTGACGACTTGTTTTGGTCTTTCATTATAGGGATCGTTTTTTTTTTCAGGGGATTTTGAGTCGCTTATATTTTGTATTTCAACGTTTCTTCTTCACGCGCCGTTCTCAGTCTCACTCGTATCAAAACAAGGTCCTCCTCGCTCTCCTCTCTTCTTCGACTCCTTCCTCCCCCTCTTCTTCCTCCTCCTCGACATCTTCCTTCTCTTCCTCCTCTCTTCTTCTGTTCTTCCACATCCTCCTCCCTTCTCATCATCCTCCTCCCTTTTCCTCTTCCTCCTTCCTTCTCCTCTTCCTCTTCTTCCTGATCCTCCTCCTCCTTATCTGAGTGCCCTTTGTCACAGAAGACTGGTGGGTCGCTCGCTACCTTTAAAGATCAACGTTACCAGCCTTCCTCCTTGATCATGTCTAGTAAACACTCGGCGAAAGATGCGAGGTGGCGGTAAATACAGCTCTCTCTCTCTCTCTCTCTCTCTCTCTCTCTCTCTCTCTCTCACTGTTTCTCCCTCATAAACACTTACGTATACATACACAAACACACGGGCATAACATATTTTCTCTCAATATATCCATAATTACTACTAATTATTATTATTATTATTATTATTATTATTATTACACACACATCTGACGCAGGTAAGTCCCCGAGTTCCTCAGGTGAGTCTCGAATGGAAACCAAGTGAGACAGATTTGTATCTTACGTGTCGGGGAAAAATAAACGCGGAAATTGGAAAAAAATTAAAAATGAGGAAATTTCACGATAAATTGGGAATATCACGGAAATTTGAGAAAAAATAGTGAAGTTACACCATAAATATGGATAACAACATGGAAATTAAAAAAAAGGGTATATTACATGATAAATAGGGATAATAACACGGAATACGAAAACATACAAAAACAGGAATAATAACATGATAAATGGGAAAAAGATACATAAATAGGGAGGGGTAATACCATAAATTGGAGACAAAATATAGGGAAAAAATCCGTTATAAAACGAAAAATACGAAAGAACACGAAGGACAGGAAAACACAGGAAAACGAACTAAAAACAAACGATAGAGTAAAAAAAATCACAAAACATTAAGAAAGATGAAAATACAGAAAAATCATGAAAATATACGTTAAACCATGAAAGATAAGAAAGAAGAAAAAACAAGAAAGACAAGAAAAAGTAAAAATCACGAAAAATTCAGAAAAACATGAGAACTGCAAAAAATACGAAAAACGGAAACTTTGTTACAAAACAGAGTCAACTACGAACTCTTGTTTCCCTCGAGACCCGTGACTAAACACTGCAGTATCATGTCCCTTTTAGAGAGAGAGAGAGAGAGAGAGAGAGAGAGAGAGCATATAAAAAGTTAAGTTCCTTTTCAAAACTAACGTCGACTTTGGGTTTGTGTGGCGAGCGGTTTGCTTTCAATTTGTTTTGTGTATTTGGCTTCCATTCGCTCTCTAAATTAAAGTGATTGGACGAGAAGATTGAGCAGAGTAATTGGGAGGCCCCTTGATTCTTTATTGCCTTGCCGTATACAAGGTATTACAGCGGTGACGGTGTGGTGGTGGTGGTGTGGTGGTGGTGGTGGTGTGGTGGTGGTGGTGGTGTGGTGGTGGTGGTGGTGTGGTGGTGGTGGTGTGGTGGTGGTGATGCAGGGTGGGTGGTGGAGGTGGGATGTGGGTGGTGATGGTGGGGTAGTGGTGGTGATGGTGAGGGTGGTGGGGGTGTAAGGGTGGTGGCATGGTGGGGATGGGAGGTGGTGGTGGTGGTGATGGAGAGGGTGGTGGTGACAGGAGAGTGGTGGCGACAGGAGGGTGGTGGTGGTGGAGGGTGGTGGTTGAGGGTAGTGGTGGTATGGTGAGGGGGTGGTGGTGAGGGGTGGTGAGGGTGGTGGGTGAGGGGTGGTGTGGTGGTGGTGGTGGTGGTGAGGTGGTGGTGGGGTGGTAGGTGTGGTAGTGGTGGGTGGGGTTGGTCGTGGGGTGCTGGTGGTGATGGTGGTGGTGATGGTGGTGGTGGGTTGTGGTGGTGGGGTTGTGGTGGTGATGGTGAGGAGGGGTGATGGTGGTGGGGTTGTTGGTCGTGGGGATGTTGGGGTGTTGGTGGTGGTGGCGTTGGTGATGGTGGTTGGTGGTGGTGGTGGCATTGGTGGTGGTGGCGTTGGTGGTGGCGTTGGTGGTGGCGTTGGTGGTGGTGGTGGCGTTGGGTGGTGGTGGTGCTGGTGGCGTTGGTGGCGTTGGTGTGGTGGTGGTGGTGGCGTTGGTGGCGTTGGTGATGGTGATGGTGGCGATGGTGATGGTGATGTGGCGTTGGTGGTGGTGGTGGCGTTGGTGGTGGTGGTGGCATTGGTGGTGGCGTTGGTGGTGGTGGTGGCGGTGGTGGTGGCGTTGCAGGCGTTGTGGTGGTGGTGGTGGTGGCGTTGGTGGTGGTGGTGGTGGCGTTGGTGGCGTTGGTGGTGGCGTTGGTGGCAGGTGGCGTTGGTGGCGGCGTTGGTGGTGGTGATGGCGGTGGTGGTGGCGTTGGTGGTGGTGATGGTAGTATGCTGGTGGTTGGTGGTGGCGTTGGTGGTGGGTGGTGGTGGTGGTGGCGTTGGTGGTGGTGGTGGTGGTGGTGGCGTTGGTGGTGGTGGTGGCGTTGGTGGTGGTGGTGGTGGAGGCCAGGTGGTGGTGGTGAGATTGGTGGTGGTGGGGTGAGGGTGGTGGTGGTGAGGGTGGTGTGGTGGTGTGGGGGCGAGTGGTGGTGGGAGTGGGTGGTGAAGGTAGTGTGGTGGTGGTGTAGTGGTGTGGGGACAGTAGTGGTGGTGGTGGTAGGGGGTGGTAGTAGGAGGATATTGTGTATCGGTGGTAGTAGTGGTGGTGAGAGTTGGTGGTATTGGTAGGTGGCTTGTAAGATGTAGGCACCAGGTGGTCGTGGTAGTGGTGTGGTGAGGGGTGGGGTGGTGGAGGTAGGTTGGTAAAGGGTGGTGGAGGTAGGGGCAGGGTAGAAAAGGGAGGTGGGGTAGGCTGGGGGTGGTGAGGTTGGGGGTGAGTAGTGGTGGGGGTGGGAGGTAGTGGGGAGGTGGTGGTGGTGGGGGGGTGGTGGTGGAGGGGTGAGAAGGTGGTGGTGGTGGTGGTGGTGAGGGTGGGGTGGAGGGTGGTAGTGGTGGTGGGGGTGAGGTGGTGGGGTGGTGGTGGTGGTGTGGTGGTGTGGTGGTAATGGGATGGGGTGAGATGGTGGTGGTGGGTGAAGTGGTGGTGGGAGGTAGTGGGGTGAGGGGGTGAGGTAGTGGTGGTGGTGGGGGTGGGAGGTGGGTAGGGGTGAGGTGGTGGTGGGGGGTGGTGGTGTGTGGTGGTGGGGGGGTGATTGTGGGTGAGGTGGTTAAAGGGGAGGTAGTGGTGGGGTGAGTGGTGGTGGTGGTGGTGGGGAGGTAGTGTGGGGTGAATTGGTGGTGGAGGCAGTGGTGGTGAAGGTGGTGGCAGTGGGGGTGGGGTGAGTGGTGTGGGTGGGGGTAGTGGGGGGTGGTGGGAGGCAGTGGTGGGGGTGGTGGTGGGGGTGTGGGGTGGTGGTGGGGGTGAAGTGGTGGTGGGGTAGTGATGGTGGTGGGGTGGGGTGGTGTAGTGGTGGTGGGGTTGGGATAATGGTGGGGTAGTGGTCGTGGGGGGTAGGTAATGGTGGTGTAATTGGGTGTGTGGTGGTGGGGTGATAATGGGGGGGTAGGTGGTTAACACACACACACACCTGTAACACTATCCTAACATTTTGTCCTATAACAAAACCAAATAGACATAAAACACCAGCAACTTGAAACATATTCATATTAAATAACTATAGTGGGTTTTTTAATCTTGTTTTTTATATGTTCCACAAAGTCAATCCAAACAAATATTAATGATCTAGTGTTAATTATTTTCCCGTCGTTGTCATTTGTCATTCTTACGGATCATCACTTCAACAGAGTTCTAGAGTCAGCTCAGTCATGTACGCTTCATGTAAGAGATAATTCATTGTATGGTTCGCTCTGTCATGTACGCTTCATGTAAGAGATAATTCATTGTATGGTTCGCTCAGTCATGTACGCTTCATGTAAGAGATAATTCATTGTATGGTTCGCTCTGTCATGTACGCTTCATGTAAGAGATAATTCATTATATGGTTCGCTCTGTCATGTACGCATAATGTAAGAGATAATTCATTGTATGGTTCGCTCTGTCATGCACGCTTCATGTAAGAGATAATTCATTATATGGTTCGCTCTGTCATGTACGCTTCATGTAAGAGATAATTCATTATATGGTTCGCTCTGTCATGTACGCTTCATGTAAGAGATAATTCATTATATGGTTCGCTCTGTCATGTACGCTTCATGTAAGAGATAATTCATTATATGGTTCGCTCTGTCATGTACGCTTCATGTAAGAGATAATTCATTATATGGTTCGCTCTGTCATGTACGCTTCATGTAAGAGATAATTCATTATATGGTTCGCTCTGTCATGTACGCTTCATGTAAGAGATAATTCATTATATGGTTCGCTCTGTCATGTACGCTTCATGTAAGAGATAATTCATTATATGGTTCGCTCTGTCATGTACGCTTCATGTAAGAGATAATTCATTATATGGTTCGCTCTGTCATGTACGCTTTATGTAAGAGATAATTCATTATATGGTTCGCTCTGTCATGTACGCTTCATGTAAGAGATAATTCATTATATGGTTCTAACATCTGTTGCTAAGAGTGAAGACAATCGACAACTAAAACCCCAATAAACAAGAAAAACAAAAGAACTACGCAGTGTGTAATCTTAAGCCGGAAAGTATTAAATCATCCATCATGGTGTTGACATCTGTGACTGGTCGTCCTTGATAACACAGCAGGAAAATGTCTTTAGTGTAAGGGAGAATATTATGTGGTCTTCACCTCTGACATTCTACTCTAGTCCATCTTCTCTTATGAAGCGCCTGGAGGTCACCACTATCCTCTACCCTGATATTACTTGACTGCCTCTCTCCCGCGGTTATACGCACCTATTTTCTCACTTTATAATAGAGAGGGTGGAGCCATCAGCCATATTATTTGTTATTGTAACATTTCCTCTGGCTGGAATGCAGGAAAAATATACTGTATTAAATGTTTGATGATGAACACAGTTTGTCTATACAGCGAGTGGTGTTTACAATGTCTTAATATTTAGATGGCTGTCGTGTTTTCATCCCCTAACAGTCCACAGTGTCTCTCCCTCTAAAAATTCTCGATATATAACATCATAAAATACAGTTTTTCACGTGAAAAAGAAGAATTTCTGTCGACCCAGCGAGTGATATTTGATCCTTGCCTCCTGGCGGTACCATTAAGGTATGAGAAGCTATGTGGACAAAACACAAACACAGACACACACACACACAAACACACACGACGCTCCCCCAGCAATATGTACTCAATCTCCTTCCAGACATCAGATCTAATAACTCTCTCTCATATTTGGCTTAAGTGCAATTGGGTTTAATGTCGTCGCTATGTAATGGAGTAATGTTTGCTTTATTGACGGAACTGCCAACTGTAATGGAAGGGGGGAGGAGGAGGAGCGGAAGGGAAGAGGGAGGGAAACGGAAAAGGGACGACGAGGGAAGGGAGATGGGAACAGATAGGGGGGCGGAGCGACGGAGCAAATTGAAAAATCATGTAGCAGGGAGAGAGGGGGAGGAGAGGAGGGGGAGGAGGAGGGGAGGAGGAGGGGGAGGAGGAGGGGGTCAAGGGATATAAACGAGGTATATCATCCCACTAACGTCAACTTTGTTTCTCCAGGACGATCAAGGTGGCTGCTGAGGGTTTAAAGTTCTCTCTCCTGGGATTTATATTTCTTTATTATCATTCCCTCATTCGTTGAAAGTGGCTGTTGAACCAATCAAATTCCCGAGACACGACCCGAGAGTGTAACTTGTGTGTTGTTATTGGACGATGGAGGAGATTAGGACGAGTGTGCTCACCTTTCATAACACACACACACGCACCGAGACTTGTTATTTACTCTCTGGCTGCATCATATCCACGAGGAGGCTCGACCTACCGGGGGACACATATGACCAGAGTGTTTCGACCTTTATTCGGGACGTTCGACACCAATTTCGGATGTTCGAGACTTAGTGACGATATTCGGTATTGAATCAAAATCTTTGTTTCGGATTCACAGGGTTCGATACCGAGTCAGAATATTCAATATTTATTAAGGATCATTGATATTGACTCAAGAACGTTCGAAACTTACTCAAGATGTTCGAAACTAACTCGGGATTGTCGAAACTGACTCAGGATGTCCGAAACTTACCTAGGGTGTTCAAAACTGACTCGGAATGTTCGAACCTGACCCATAATGTTCGAAACTGACTCATGATGTTCGAAACTGACTAAGGATGTTCGAAACTGACTTAGGATGTTCGAAACTGACTTAGGATGTTCGAAACTGACTTAGGATGTTCGAAACTGACTCATGATGTTCGAAACTGGCTCAGGATGTGTAAACTGTGCTTATAAAAGGTCGTACAGTGGTCAGGTGAGTTAGATTATGTGTGTGTGTGTGTGTGTGTGTGTGTAATAATAATGATAATAATAATAATAATAATAATAATAATAATAATAATAATAATAATAATAATAATAATAATAATAATAATAATAATAATAATAATAATAATAATAATAATAATAAACGGTTTATTAATAGAGTAGCAGCCGGTGGCTAAAAATATCCACTTACATTTGATTTAGACATAATGATACAATATGCGTTGAATACATTTACAGGGCTGTACAGTACATAAATGGGAGTTGTTTATTATTTTAACAATAGATGGGATGGTGCCTATCGTTGCAGGCTCTTATGGGCTGAATTTTGTTGTAGTGGCGGACTGCGCGAGGTGGGTGGGGGCTGCCGGTGGCAGGTGGCGGCGATGACGAGGGTGGTGCAGTAGTTCACTGCCAAACCTTCCCAGTGCTTAGTGGTGGAGGTCACTGAGGGATGGCATTTCCAGGGTGGAGAGACCGTTGATGTAGCCGGACTATTCTGCGCCGAGCATGATTCTGCAGGCCCTTTTCTGCACCTTCTCTAGCCGACGTTCTTGTGTGGAGTTGAGAGAAGACGACCAGGCTGGTGATGTATACGTTAGTTTGTGTGTGTGTGTGTATGTGTAATAATAATAATAATTAACGGTTTATTGAGAAAGTTCTGCAGCCCGAAGGCTGAAAATATATTGGACATAAATGTCTTATTACATACATTGACATTGGTGGTTTAACAAAAGCTTTCATTAGGTAAAGGTAAAGGAACATACAGTGAACATACAGATTAATGCAGGTGTTGAACAGCAAACACGTAGTGTAGTAACCTCCTCAGATGGTGTTAGGAGGGACCTCACGTGGTGTAGTAGTTCCCTCAAAGATGGTGTTAGGAGGGACCTGACGTGGTGTAGCAATTCCCTCACAGGTGGTGTTACGAAGGACCCCACGTAGTGTAGTAATTCCCTCACAGATGGTCCTATGAGGGGCATCACGTGGTGTAGTAATGCCCTCACAGATGGTGTTATAAGGGGCCTCACGTGGTGTAGTACCTCACTGAGGTGTTATGAAACGAAAAATCCCGCGAGGTGTGAGGTCTCACGTAGAACCCCTGAGCAAAAGGAGGGGCCTGACGTGGAGTAACTCCTCACAGATGGTGTTATGAGGGACCTCACGTGGTGTAGTAATTCCCCACAGATGGTGTTATGAGGGGCCTCACGTGGTGTAGTAATTCCCTCACAGATGGTGTTATGAGGGACCTCACGTGTTGTAGTAACTCCCTCACAGATGGTGTTATGAGGGACCTCACGTGGTGTAGTAATTCCCCACAGATGGTGTTATGAGGGGCCTGACGTGGTGTAGTAACTCCCCATGGTGTTATGAGGGACTTGACGTGGTGTAGTAATTCCCTCACAGATGGTGTTATATGAGTGAGGTGTGGTCCCAGGCCTTCCTATCGTAAACGGATTAACACATCGCTGGTTGTTGTTGGGTCTCACGGGGTGGTGAAGGTTAACTTGGGTACGACTCAGCTCTTACTGTTGAGTTGTTCTCATTGACTTAAGCACTGTTCACCACTGTTCACCTCTGTTCAACACTGGTTCCATCCCTTTCCTAAATGAAATAGTAACTTCTGGCGAAAACTTCTTGATATTCCGGTGGGGAGGAGGGTTCAGGGGAGGGAGTTGGTATGGGCCAACTTAACAGTTGACCTGGCTGCTGCCAGAGGAGCGCCAGGTACGTGTTGATCCTTCGGTGGTGTGTGTGTGTGTGTGTGTGTAGATAATAAAGCTATTGCCTGTATTAAACTGGACTTATAAAAATAATAAAATACACACAGAAGACAACCCACACATGCAAAAAACATTCACAAGTCAGGTCAGAGGAAAAGAGAAGTAAGCAAAGAGGATGAGGGAGGAGAAGCTGGAGAAGCAACAACCAATACAAACGCCCCCATTAATAAGAGAGTATAGAACCTCCCTCCTCCCCTGCTCCCACACTGGTTCACTCCCACACGAGACAGTCTCAGGAGTCGGTGGGAGGCAGTGATCACTTACTTCGCCCAGTGATCACCCACGAGGGACCTATACGATTCTTTACTTAACTCACTGAATCCCTAAACGCTCTAGTTAATGATTGTGAGAAAAGGAGAACCCGTGTTTTGCCTGTTGACCCCCCAATCTACAAACAAAAACTAAAAATAATATTGTTTGTATGAGAGGAAACAATTTGTCGTTTATGTAAAGTAAGGATTCAAGGTTGTGATCACATTATATTAGTTTAGATGAAATTGATTTGTATTCCTAGTTGAAGAGAAAGTGCATTATATTTTCACTTTTATTTGTCATTCATCATTAAATAATTATGAAAGAGATGAATGGAAACAATAAACGTGAAAATGTTTATTAAAATCGTCAAATCACTACGGTCACCATCTTCACTATCATCACCACTATCATACCACGACATGGTGAGGTGGCCAGGTGGTGGTGGTGAGTTGGCCAGGTAGTGGTGGTGAGTTGGCCAGGTAGTGGTGGTGAGCTGGCCAGGTAGTGGTGGTGTGTTGGCCAGGTGGTGGTGGTGAGGTGAGTTGGCCAGGTGGTGGTGGAGTTGGTCCAGGTGGTGGGAGTTGGCCAGGTGGTGATGAGGTGACCAGGTGGTGAGGTGAGCAGGTGATGATAGTGGTGGTGTGACCAGGTGGCGGTGGGTGAAGTGGCCAGGTGGTGGTAGGTGGTGGTGAGGGTAATATGGTGGTTAGGTGGGGCCAGATGGTGAAGTGGGCCAGGTGGTGGTAAGGTGGCCAGGTGGTGGTGGGTGAGTTGGCCAGTGTGGTGGTGAGTTGGCCAGGTGGTGGTGGTGTGAGTTGGCCAGTGGTGGTGGTGAGTTGGCCAGGTGGTGGTGGTGAGTGGCCAGTGGTGGTGGTGAATTGGCCAGGTGGTGGTGGTGGGAGGTGGCAAGGTGGTGGTGGTGAGGTGGAAAGGTGGTGGTGGTGGGAGGTGGAAAGGGGTGGTGGTGGTGAGGTGGAAGGCGGTGGTGGTGAGGTGGCAAGGTGGTGGTGGTGGTGAGGGGTGGAAGGTGGTGTGGTGGTGAGGCAGCGTGGTGGTGGGGTGAGGTGGAAAGGTGGTGGTAGGAGGGGCAAGGTGGTGGTGAGGTGGCAGGTGGTGGTGGTGAGGTGGCAAGGTGGTGGCAGGAGGTGGTGGCAAGGTGGTGGTGGTGAGGCAAGGTGGTGGTGGTGAGGTGGCAAGGTGGTGGTGGTGGAGGTGGTGGTGGTGGTGGTGGTGAGGTAAGGGCAGTGGTGAGCTGGTGAGGTGGGCAAGGTGGTGAGGTAGTGAGGTGGCAAGGTGGTGAGGTGGTGAGGTGGCAAGGTGGTGGTGGTGAGGTGGTGGGTGAGGTGGGCAAGGTGGTGAGGTGGTGAGGTGGCAAGGTGGTGAGGTGGTGAGGTGGCAAGGTGGTGAGGTGGGTGAGGTGGCAAGGTGGTGGTGGTGAGGTGGGCAAGGTGGTGAGGTGGTGAGGTGGCAAGGTGGTGGTGGTGAGGTGGCAAGGTGGTGGTGGTGGAGGTGGCAAGGTGGTGAGGTGGTGAGGTGGCAAGGTGGTGGTGGTGTGGTGAGGTGGGGTGGGGAGTGGTGGGTGGTGGTGGGAGGTGGCAAGGTGGTGGTGGTGAGGTGGCAAGGTGGTGGTGGTGAGGTGGTGGTGGTGGCGAGGGGGCAAGGTGGTGGTGGTGAGGTGGCAAGGTGGTGGTGGTGAGGTGGCAAGGTGGTGGTGGTGGAGGTGGTGGTGGTGGTGAGGTGGCAAGGTGGTGGGAGAGGTGGGTGAGGTGGCAAGGTGGTGAGGTGGTGGAGGTGGCAAGGTGGTGGTGGTGAGGCAAGGTGGTGGTGGGTGAGGTGGCAGGTGGTGGTGGTGAGGTGGCAAGGTGGTGGTGGTGAGGTGGGTGGTGAGGGCAAGGTGGTGGTGGTGGAGGTGGCAAGGTGGTGGGGTGAGGTGGCAAGGTGGTGGTGGTGAGGCAAGGTGGTGGTGGTGAGGTGGCGGGTGGTGGCGGTGAGGCAGGCAAGGCGGTGGTGGGTGAGGTGGTGGAGGCAGCGTGGTGGTGGTAAGGGTGGCAAGGTGGTGATGGTGGAGGTGGCAGAGGTGTGGTGGGTGGTGAGGTGGCAAGGTGGTGGTGGTGGAGGGCAAGTGGTGGTGGTGGTGGAGGTGGCAAGGTGGTGGTGGTGAGGTGGAAAGGTGGTGGTGGTGGAGGTGGTGAGGTGGCAAGGTGGTGGGTGGTGGGGAGGTGGCAAGGTGGTGGTGGTGAGGTGGCAAGGTGGTGGTGGGTGAGGTGGCAAGGTGGCGGGTGGTGAGGTGGCAAGGTGGTGGTGAGTGGGCAAGGTGGTGGTGGTGAGGTGGCAAGGTGGTGGTGGTGAGGTGGTGGTGGAGGTGAGGTGGCAAGTAGGTGGTGAGGTGGCAAGGTGGTGGTGGTGGAGGTGGCAAGGCGGTGGTGGTGAGGTGGTGGTGGTGGTGGGAGGTGGCAAGGTGGTGGTGGTGGAGGGTGGGCAAGTGGTGGTGGTGGGAGGTGGCTGGTGGTGGTGGTGAGGGTGAGGGGTGGAAGGTGGTGGTGGTGGTGGTGGTGAGATGGAAAGGTGGTGAGGTGGCAAGGTGGTGGTGGTGAGGTGGTGGTGGTGGAGGTGGCAAGGTGGGTGAGGTGGCAAGGTGGTGAGGTGGCAAGGTGGTGAGGGTAAGGGCGGTGGTGGTGGTGGGAGGTGGCAAGGTGGTGGTGGTGGTGGGAGGGTGGGCAAGGTGGTGGTGGTGAGGTGGCAAGGTGGTGAGGCAAGGTGGTGGTGGTGAGGTGGCAAGGTGGTGGTGGTGGAGGTGGCAAGGTGGTGGTGGTGAGGTGGTGGTGGTGAGGTGGCAAGGTGGTGGTGGTGAGGTGGCAAGGTGGTGGTGGTGAGGTGGCAAGGTGGTGAGGTGGTGAGGGGTGGCAAGCAAGGTGGTGGTGGTGGTGGAGGTGAAGGTGGTGGTGGTGAGGTGGCAAGGTGGTAGTGAGGGCAAGGTGGTGGTGGTGAGGTGGCAAGGTGGTGGTGGTGAGGTGGAAAGTGCTGGTGGTGGAGGTGGGAAGGTGGTGGTGGTGAGGTGGTGGTGGCAAGGTGGTGGTGGTGAGGTGGCAAGGTGGTGGTGGTGAGGTGGCGAGGTGGTGGTGGTGGTGAGGTGGCAAGGTGGTGGTGGTGAGGTGGCAACGTGGTGGTGGTGAGGTGGCAACGTGGTGGTGGGTGGTGAGGTGGCTAGTGGTGGTGGTGAGGTGGAAAGGTGGTGGTGGTGAGATGGAAAGGTGGTGAGGGGTGTGAGGAGGTAGTGGGTGGGTGAGGTGGTGGTGGTGAGGTGGTGGTGGTGAGAGGGGTGGTGGTGGTGGAGTGGTGGGTAAGGGGTGGTGGTGGGGCAAGAGGCGGGGGGCAAGTGGTGAGGTGGCAAGGTGGTGGTGGTGAGGTGGCAAGGTGGTGGTGGTGAGGTGGCAAGGTGGTGGTGGTGGTGAGGTGGCAAGGTGGTGGTGGTGAAGTGGCAAGGTGGTGGTGGTGGTGAGGTGGAAGGTGGTGAGGTGGCAAGGTGGTGGTGGTGAGGTGGGCAAGGTGGTGGGGTGTGAGGTGGCAAGGTGGTGGCTGTGAGGTGGCAAGGTGGTGGTGGTGAGGTGGCAAGGTGGTGGGGTGGTGGTGGCAAGGTGGTGGTGGTGAGGTGGCAAGGGTGGCAAGGTCGTGGTGGTGAGGTGGCAATGTGGTGCAGGGTGGGTGAGGTGAGGTGGCAAGTGGTGGTGAGGTGGTGAGGTGGCAAGTGGTGGTGAGGTGGTAAGGTGGTGGTGGTGAGGTGGCAAGGTGGTGGTGGTGAGGTGGCAAGGTGGGGGGTGAGGTGGCAAGGTGGTGGTGGTGAGGTGGCAAGGTGGTGGTGGTGGAGGTGGCAAGGTGGTAGGGCGAGGTGGTGGTGGGTGGTGAGGTGGTGGTGGTGAGGTGGCAAGGTGGTGAGTTGGTGAGGTGGCAAGGTGGTGAGGTGTGGAGTGGCAAGGGGTGGTGGGGTGGGTGGGAGGGTGGTGGTGGAGGCAAGGTGGTGAGGTGGCAAGGTGGTGGTGAGGTGGCAAGGTGGGTGTGAGGTGGGCAGGTGGGTGCGAGGTGGCAAGGTGGTGGTGGTGAGGTGGCGGTGGTGGTGGTACAGAAGAATACACAAACGTGGCGCACACATTGCGAGGCAGGACAAACACGCGCAGACACATGTGCGCACACACACATGTGCGCACACACACACACATACGTAGCACACACATAGTGCACACATACACACACGCACACACCTCAGAGTTCCGGCCCAATAAATTGAATTAGCTACCATGTTGGAGTACTTCAGTGCACTTCTGACGGAATTATTACACACACACACACACACACTAACGTGAACAATGACTGTGGGTCCTGTATAAACACCCAGACAGACTAAGGCTCTTTTTCCGGCACTGCACTTGACTGCCTTCACTACCCTACACTAACGTAAGGTACCCAAACACAGGTGTATCAACATAGCGCCACCTGGGAGCGAACCATTGACCATAAGGATAAGAAGGGGCGAGAGCTGCACCCTTATATAGAACACTAACCACGATAATAAGAACAAAAGAGAGAGAGAGAGAGAGAGAGAGAGAGTAATATGAGAAGTAAATGAGGTGGAGGAAGGGAGTAGGAGGTGGGGAAAGGAAGGGATGGTGAGGGGAGGAGGGGGTGATAATATGGTGAGGAGGGGATGGTGTCAAAGGTGAGGGAGGGGAAGGGTGATAGTATGGTGAGGGAGGGGATGGTGTCAAAGGTGAGGGAGTGGAAGGTGATAGTATGGTGAGGAGTGGATGGTGTCAAGGTGAGGGAGGGAAGGGTGATAGTATGGTGAGGAGTGGATGGTGTCAAAGGTGAGGGAGGGAAGGGTGATAGTATGGTGAGGGAGGGATGGTGTCAAAGGTGAGGGAGGGGAAGGGTGATAGTATGGTGAGGAGTGGGATGGTGTCAAAGGTGAGGAGGGAAGGATGATAGTATGGTGAGGAGTGGATGGTGTCAAAGGTGAGGGAGGGAAGGGTGATAGTATGGTGAGGAGGGATGGTGTCAAAGGTGAGGGAGTGGGAAGGGTGATAGTATGGTGAGGAGTGGGTGTGTAAAAGGTGCGGGAATGGGAAAGGAGAGAGAGAGAGAGGGATGAGTGGTAAGGGAGAGGGAATGAGAGGGATGAGAGGTAAGGAAGATGGAGTAAGACGGGTGAGAGGTGACAGAAGGAAAGACAGGGGCTAAGTGAGAGACAGGACAGCCAGGGGTGAGAGGGAGAAAGAGAGGGATGAAAGAGAGGGGTGAAAAGAGGGGATGAAAGGGGAGGTCATGGCTGTAATTATGTTTGTGTATCAATATTGATGCTGAGGGCCCGGGATGGAGGGGGGGTAGGGAAGGGGGGGTAGGGAAGGGGGGGGTAGGGGGGGAAGTGAGGGTAGGGGGTAGGGGCAAGGGAGGGGGTTCTGCCTGACCTGTTCTTTGTGTTAGAGAATTTAACTTCATTATCTGTATCGAAATCTGAATTTAACGCCCCTCTCTCTCTACCATTCCTTGCAGTCCTTCTTTCCTTCCCTCTATCTCTCACCATCTTGCAGTCCTTCTCTCTCCTTCCTCTCTCTCTCTACTTTTCTTGCTGTCCCTCCCTCCCTCTCTCCTTTTCTTACATACACACACACACGCTGTCTTTCTATCTTTCTTTTCCTTCTTCCCTTTTTCGATTATTCAGCTTCTCTGTAATTTTCACTAACGTATATGATTTTAAATTGGAAACATTTCACAGATAACTACTTAACTATTATTATTATTATTATTAATATTATTATTATTATTATTATTATTATTATTATTGTTATTATCACCATTATTCACTGGGATTAGTTGAGAAAGTAATTTGCTAAAACAGCTTTGTAACTGTTGATCTAAATTAAACTGTACTGTTTCATCAGATGCATTTAATTGTTGAAGCCATTTATAATTGAATAGCTGTGTGTGTGTGTGTGTGTGTGTGTGTGTGTGTTAACTTATTTTAGGAAGTGATGCCTGGAAGAGAGAGAGAGAGAGAGAGAGAGAGAGAGAGAGAGAGAGAGAGAGAGAGAGAGAGAGAGAGGAGACGAACTCTATGCAGCCTACGCCTAATCAGCCACTCTCTCCCAGCCACTCAGATAACACACTCCAAACGCACCCATACGTTAAGCCCAGCCATGAGACACACTCCACAGACGCACTCAGACTCAGGAACCCACCATGGCGATCGGAAGTCAAATGAGGTACTCTGGAAAAATTGGGCAATGATACTCTCAATGATGTGCCAGGTTGGTGTACTCGTGGTATGTACTCGTGGTATGTACACGACCATGAGAACCTTAACCCACCTTGAGTACGATCACTAACATTTTGAGTACAATGGCTTTAATCTTTGAGTACAATGGTTTTGATCTCTTTAGTACGATTATCTCCCGAGTACGATGAGTCACTAGAGTACTAAGAGTTTAACCCTTGGAGTACGATGGCTTTAACCCTTGAGTACGATCATCCCTTTAATACAATATACCCTTGAGTACAAACAGTCATTAAAGTACGTTGATTTAAACCCTTGAGTACGATGACTTAAATCCTTGAGTACGAAGACTTACCCCCTTTGAGTGTGATGACCAAACCCTATGTATAAGATAGCTTAATATTTTGAGTAAGATTGTCTTACTTCTTGAGTACGATGACCGAACGATTCAGAGGACGATAGCAGCGAGTGTGTCAAGAACATATCCTTTAATTAAATGTACTGCGAGTGTGTCTTTGACGAGAGTGTACCCTGCCTTGTGACTATCTTGAACGTGTACCCTGCCTTGTGAGTATCTTGAACGTGTACCCTGCCTTGTGAGTATCTTGAACGTGTACCCTGCCTTGTGAGTATCTTGAACGTGTACCCTGCCTTGTGAGTATCTTGAACGTGTACCCTGCCTTGTAGTATCTTGAACGTGCCCTGCCTTGTGAGTACAACGTGTGCCCTGCCTTTGTGAGTACCTTGAACGTGTACCCTGCCTTGTAGAGTACCTTGAACGTGTACCCTGCCTTGTGAGTACCTTGAACGTGTACCCTGCCTTGTGAGTACCTTGAACGTGTACCTTGTGAGAACCTTGAACGCGTACCCTGCCTTGTGAGTACCTTGAACGTGTACACTCCCTGCCTTGTGGTACCTTGAACGTGTCCCTGCCTTGTAGTACCTTGAACGTGTACCCTGCCTTGTGAGTATCTTGAACGTGTACCCTGCCTTGAGTATCCTTGAACGTGTACCCTGCCTTGTGAGTACCTTGAACGTGTACCCTGCCTTGTAGTACCTTGAACGTATTACCCTGCCTTGTAAGTACCTTGAACGTGTACCCTGCCTTGTGAGTACCTTGAACGTGTACCTGCCTTGTGGGATCCTTGAACGTGTACCCGCCTTGTGAGTACCTTGAACGTACCCTGCCTTGTGAGATACCTTGAACGTGTACCCTGCCCCAGTGAGGAACCTTGAACGTGTACCCTGCCTTGTGAGTCAGCAGAAGTGTACCCTGCTTGAGTACCTTGAACGTGTACCCTGCCTTGTGAAATCTTGAACGTGTACCCTGCCTTGTGAGTACCTTGAACGTGTACCCTGCCTTGTGAGTACCTTGAACGTGTACCTTGTAAGTACCTTGAACGTGTACCCTGCCTTGTGAGTACATGATGTACCCTGCCTTGTGAGTACCTTAGACGTGTACCCTGCCTTGTGAGTACCTTGAACGCGTACCCTGTCTTGTGAGTACCTTGAACGTGTACTCTGCCTTGTGAGTACCTCAGAATTAGTACCCTGCCTTGTGAGTACCTTGAACGTGTACCCTGCCTTGTGAGTGCATCAGACGTGTAACCTGTGAGTACCTTGAACGTGTACCTGCCTTGTGAGTACCCCAGACGTGTACCTGCCTTGTGAGTACCTTGAACGTGTACCCCTGTGAGAACCTTGAACGTGTACCCTGCCTTGTGAAGTACCTTGAACGTGTACCCTGCCTTGTGAGTACCTTGAACGCGTACCCTGCCTTGTGAGTACCTCGAACGTGTACCCTGCCTTGTAGTACCTTGAACGTGTACCCTGCCTTGTGAGAACCTTGAACGTGTACCTGCCTTGGAGGTACCTTGAACGTACCCTGCCTTGTGAGTACCTTGAAAGTGTACCCTGCCTTGTGAGTACCTTGAACGTGTACCCTGTCTTGTGAGTACCTTGAACGTGTACCCTGCCTTGTGAGTACCTTGAACGTGTACCCTGCCTTGTGAGTACCTTGAACGTGTACCCTGTCTTGTGAGTACCTCGAACGTGTACCCTGCCTTGTGAGTACCTCGAACGTGTACCCTGCCTTGTGAGAACCTTGAACGTGTACCCTGCCTTGTGAGTACCTTGAATGTGTACCCTGCCTTGTGAGTATCCTTGATCTTAGTTTGGTTGTGTCCTTGAGCAATAAGGGAGCCGTCCACCTGCAGGGCGTGAGGGACGCGCCTCGCCTCCCCTTCAGGTAACAAGTGCAGCGTCTCTACATCAAAGGTAAACAGCGACAATGGGCCAGCGACCAGCCTAATGATGCCCGCGACAGTGTGACGTATCCCCGAGTGATACTGTGAGGCAGCTGGACGGCCTTACAAGATAACCAGACCGTAACTACTTATCCTGAATGCTTTGTCGGACACACACACACACACACAGTAGAGAAACACAAGCGTCCTCACAAAAAAGAGTGGGGACACAAAGTTCCTCAAGAGGCAGCAACACACAGTAGCACTTCAACACCTGAGACACGCCCTGTGGGAGGATACCTACACCGTAACAAAACAGACGCCACAGACATGTAAAAGACACCAACCAGACATCAGACACACCACCACAGATGTGTAACAGAGGGTACACCAGTAACAGACACACAACACATGTCAGGCAGGCGCTACAGGTGTCAATCAGCCGCCAGAGTCTGGACCGGCGGGTGGTCAAGTGTAGCGGCTCTCCATGGTGTAATCTGTACTGAATCATTGTGTGACGAGAGACGATGATGACTTTATTCTGCCTCATGGTGGTCAGTGTCAACACCAATCATCAATTACTTGTATAATATTTACAAGACGTCTGATAGTATGGTAATGAAGGTAATACGACTTATCCATCTTTCTACCTCCTGAGAGTGGTGATGAACACGAGGAACATCACTACTTGTACTACAGTAAGTTTCGTCGGGTTTTTTTCGCATATATACAAAGCGTTACACCATATTTCCATAATCAAACACAATTATCTCAAATATTTTATCTTTCACCTAAAAACTAATTAAAGAAAAGTTAAACTAACTTCCTACAATATGTTTTAGAGGTAAAGATATCAAACAACATTTGAGGATAATTACTTTGTAGTAACTCTCGACAGGAGCTGCCATGCACAGGCCAACCGGCCTATTGCAGACTCCTCATTTTCTTATGTTCTTATGTACTTGTTGTCTTAAGTTCCCTGTACCTTTGTAAACTTATCTTTGCATCAGTCTCGTCTTCAGTTTCCTCACCGTTTTTTATGATGTGTCTGCTAAGGGGAGTACATACATACATACATACATACTGTTACGGTCATCTCCCCTTTCCCTCTATATTTGTTTCAGTTACCCATTGTATTTAGTTTCCTTTGTGTCCCGTTTTTCTTGAGAATCGAAATTCCAAGCTTATGGTAAAGACTATTAAAAATGACTTGATTATTTTTATTAGTATCTATAATAGTATTTGTTTCATTATGTAAACTTTGTAGAATGTATTTGTATTTTTTTGTACAGTTACGAAAGACCGTAAGAAGCAGGTGTGAAATATAAGAATTATAAATTATAAGTTGATGAAACAAGAAAGAATTGGAACATTTTTGTTTTGGTGACTCTCTCTCGGTAGCTAGGTTAAGAACATAAGAACATAAGAAAATAAGGAGTCTGCAATAGGCCGGTTGGCCTGTGCATAAGAACATAAGGTTGAAGAGGATAGGAGGGTCAAGCTTGTGTGGTGCACATTTATCTATTATTATCTGGGCAATCATGGATAATTATGGTGTTAACTAAAGTGTAATATGTTCATTATAGTCTAAAGATTATTGTAGTAGTGAGAGAACACCGCATATGGTGGAGATAACATTATTTTGAGTGAATTGATTTGTGGCATTTTTGTATGTGCATGGACGGAGAGCACATATTCATTATATTTTGTTGTTAAATATATTTTGTTGTATTGTTTAAAGCTGTGTTTTGATTGAACCAGTTTTAATGGGAACAGTGGTATTAAAATAAACACCTGTCAGCTGTCAGGAGGTTGTTAGCCAGAAATAAGGTAAGGGTCTGTGTTTAACATTTAACCTCTGTTAACAAAAGCTGTTATTTCAGTCTCCTCTGATATAATGGGCCTATGGGCTGACTATACATCCTCTGGTGAGTCGTAGAAGAGGGTGAAGGTTGTAACAATACATACAAAGTGGTAAGATCAGTGTACACCTTCTCTTAGCTCTAGCTACACCTTGAGACAGAAGCGGGAAGGAGGTGTTCGTTGAACTCTGAGCTAAAACAAAAACGAGTTTGCCATAACATTAGGTCACGATTTTGTCGAAATTTCACCTTCCTAGTCTGAATAATTGTGCCTGAGATATTTGGCCAAGAGAAGCAATAACACAAACAAACGAAGAACCACTCAGACGAAATGGGGGAGAGAGAGAGAGAGAGAGGAGGGGGACGGGCAGAGGGAGCGGAAGAGAAAGAGGGGAGGGGGGAGGAGGAGAAAGAAGGGGAGGGAGGGAAGTGGAACAGTATACAGAAATATATAATTTCTAACAACACTAAACATCCTTATACCATAATGATGAATTAATATATCTATATATCTTCATTATATACAGTACAGTATATGAAGTGAGAAAACGAGATTCATAACGATATTTTGAAGGTGTAACTTACCCAAGGGCGCTCTATAAACACACATCAAGGGACTTTATAAACACACACATCAAGGGACTTTATAAACACACATCAAGGGACTTTATAAACACATACATCAAGGGACTTTATAAACACATACATCAAGGGAATTTATAAGCACATACATCAAGGGACTTTATAAACACACACATCAAGGGACTTTATAAACACATACATCAAGGGACTTTATAAACACATACATCAAGGGACTTTATAAACACATACATCAAGGGACTTTGTAAACACACACATCAAGGGACTTTATAAACACATACATCAAGGGACTTTATAAACACATACATCAAGGGACTTTATAAACACATACATCAAGGGACTTTGTAAACACACACATCAAGGGACTTTATAAACACATACATCAAGGGACTTTATAAACACATACATCAAGGGACTTTATAAACACATACATCAAGGGACTTTATAAACACATACATCAAGGGACTTTATAAACACATACATCAAGGGACTTTATAAACACATACATCAAGGGACTTTATAAACACATACATCAAGGGACTTTATAAACACATACATCAAGGGACTTTATAAACACACATCAAGGGACTATATAAACACAAACATCAAGGGACTTTATAAACACACATCAAAGGACTTTATAAACACACATCAAGGGACTTTATAAACACACATCAAGGGACTTTATAAACACACATCAAAGGACTTTATAAACACACATCAAGGGACTTTATAAACACATACATCAAGGGACTTTATAAACACACATCAAGGGACTTTATAAACACACATCAAGGGACTATATAAACACAAACATCAAGGGACTATATAAACACAAACATCAAGGGACTTTATAAACACACATCAAGGGACTTTATAAACACACATCAAGGGACTTTATAAACACACATCAAAGGACTTTATAAACACACTTCAAGGGACTTTATAAACACTCGTCAGCTGGGGTTGGGGACACGTGAGCATCAATACTATTCACTACCCCAAGAATCACTGTTGTCGCTCTCTCTCTAATGTAACGTTTAATATATTTTCACATAATGAATAATTTACATGATAACATACTCTAAATTCCTGCATTAATAATTCGCTAATGTCCTTATGCAATTTTGGCAGAATAGCGAAGAGTTGCAGATTCAGATTTGCATAACTTAATTATTTGCTGATTATACCAGAAAGGACTAACCAAAATTTCTGAAAAGTTATAAGGAAACAAAAACCATTTTCTTCTCAATAATTTACCAGAAACTTTACTCAGCTCAAACTAGTCTGAAAACTCTGATTAATTTCTTTAACTTTGTCATGATTAGTTTAACAATATTACTAGAGTTTGAAAAGTACTCTCTCGCGAATCAAGTATAAATAATAAAAATAATAATAAAGAAATCATTATTAATATTAATAATAACAATGATAACAATAATAATAATAATAATAAGCCAATACCAACAGCCGCCGCACACAAACATAACAGACATTATATATTGCTCTTATCAACACTGGCAAGCTTCACGTGACGACACACACACCTCCTGGAAAATTAGTTATCACCATCAACTGAGCAAATAACACAGTGAACACGAGAGGGAGCTGTGACCAACGACCAATAAACAGGGAAGGTTAGGAGACTGTGATAGGAAAGTGGTGAGGCCCGCCTGGCAACACTGTACAGCCACCCGCCAGGCTTCATGGAAATGTTTGAATTATTTTGTACACGCGGAATGAGAGAGAGAGAGAGAGAGAGAGAGAGAGAGAGAGAGAGAGAGAGAGAGAGAGAACTATATATTGTTGTTATCTATTTCTCTCTTATGTTATGATTTCTCTTATATTTTCATAGTTATTTGAACATATAAATTAATATATACTCTTTATACGTATTCGTGTATAAGTATATACTGTATAACCGGTTCATATATATGTGTTTATGTACAATACGATGTTTGATACATCATAAACTAATAACTAAATATATAACTAATTAACATACAACAACAGGGAAATAATAATATATCCCGTCATATATGAACCTGGTACTTAACCCTGGACGAGAGTAATATTACCGAGGCCTCTATTACAACCCGGCATTATGAAGCGTGAGAACGTAATTATATCACAGCGCACCTATGGCTCGACCAATCAGAACTCGAGGTGCGCATCCCTATGTAATTCCCATTGGACGTCAGCTGATGTTTACGAGTAATAACAAAGACTTCCACGAGCGGCGTCAGGTGTCAACAGCAATATCAGGACTGGTGCGATATCAAAAGGTGGGTCTGGCATTGAACGAGGGACAAATGCTGCCATTCCATTTTTCTATAGAGGGGAAACTGATGTAATTGAGTCATGGGGAAAATATCAGTGAAGCCCATAACTGATACAGGGGTCGACTGAAGCCCTAAATAAAGCCCCCAAACTGAATATGTAAAGCTCGGTAGGGGCTTCACAGGGAAGGGGAACAGAGGAGGGGGTGGGGGAGAAGGTGGTGGTGACACAAACAAACAATCACCTGTTACTAATGACTGTCGTTCACTTACACTCGATGGGAAAAAAATCACCAGAAATGCTGTAAATAATCTCAATCTGGTTATTATTAGTAATAGTAATATACGCAATCTTCCTCTCAACATATAAATAGAAACAAAAATTCTCCCTAAACTCGAGGGAACGAGAATATATTTGACGTTTTTACTTTCACTATAGTTAATAAATAATACCAGTTTCATACCTGTTAAGAGTGTTTCACTTTAACATTATATAACTCACTACTAAACAAACATTAGAATGTTTCACTCAACCAGGTGCCAGGTGGTTTAACAAGTGTGTAAGACAGATGTATTAACAGGTGTGCGTGACAGGTGTTTTAATAGGTGTGCGACAGGTTTTTTAAAATTTAACAGGCGAGTGTGTGTGTGTGTGTACGACAAATGTTTTGCCAGGTGTGTACAGGTGGGCACAGCGCCATGGTAATTAACGAGTCCTACATTTCCGTTTATTGTCATACTTACAGTGGAATTTTTGTCACAGGTGTGTGTGTGTGTGTGTGTGTGTGAGAGTACGTATTCTTCTGGTTGTTTATGCATACACACACGCGCAAAGAAATGTATGACCACACACACACACCTGAAGTCACATTCAAGAAACAAACACTCTCTCGTGGCTGTAGACTGAGGAAGGAAGAAGTGGGTGGAGTGTAGGTCACCCCCATCAGCCACCTGCACCTTCAGGAGACAATCATCATTACCTGTGCTGATTGATTATTTTGTTTTAGGTGGAAGTCAGGTGATGCGCCGTGTCCAAATACCACTGTACTCCCTCTCATTTCTCTCTTTCTTTCTTGTCTTCCTCATCTCTCTTTCGTTCTTTCTTTCTCTCTCTATCCTTCTCTCTTTTTTATCTTTCTATTCTCTCTCTCTCTTTCTCTTTCTCTCCTCTCTATTTTTATCTCTCTCTCCCGATTCCTTTTTCTCACTCTCTTGTTTATTTTCTCTCTTTTTCTTTTTACTTCTGTTTCTGCCATTCATTCACTCTCTCTTTCCTCTGTCTCTACTTCTATCACTCACACACACACACTCTCTCTCTCTTTTCTAATTTTCTCTTTCACACACTCTCTCTCGCTCACTCACTCACTCCCTCTCTCATCAGACATCTCGTTATGAATAGTATATATCCCGCTGTCAGCCACATATCTCTGCTGACATTTATGAATCGTTAATAGTGTCAGTCATCTTGAGATAGCTGTCAGCCATACTCTTGTCTTGTCGTCAGCTGTTTTTGAATTAGTTCTTTAATTTCGTCAGTTTCCAGATTACACTGTCATGCTTCATCACATTTGGCTGATGTTAATTGAGCTTCACACACACACACACACACACACACACACACACCACCTCTCGGACCTTTAAACGCTTTTATTAATCCATTTATTATATGAAGAACGATAAAAAAAAACAAGAGAATAGAAAAAAAAAGTTGAATCCCACGTTGAGTTCAGGTATGTTGTTGACAGCTTAAATAAGGTTCTACTTCAGGTGTGTTGGGAGAAACGTGTTGGTCGTATGTTAAGGGCTGGGCGGGGGGGGTGGGGGTGAGGGGAAGGGGGTATGGGGGTTGAGGGGGAAGGTGGTGAAGGGGGGAGCTTCATCGTGTTTGTCTCGGCTTCATTAAGGACTCTGTCGGTAAATGACTAAAATTATATCACATAAACTTCAGCTAAGGTGTAATTAAGGTAATCCAAGCGGCTCTCCGTGACTTAATCTCGTTACGGAATTATTTAACAAGGTAGTAATTATGAAACACAGGAGGACAACATTCTACTTATACGGGAGCATATGACGGAAGACCTAGACGAGGGTCTGAGGAGGTCTGGTGGCTGGTCCACACGTCACCTCACCTGAACTGACTTGACCTCATTTCACCAGATCCCACCTCACTTCACCTGACCCGACCTGACCTGACTTTACTTCATCTCATTACATAACATAAACGAAGTGATTCTTTAAATTGTGTAATCTCACCTGTATATGTACCTTGAACTAATAGCACTTCCACTCACAATAAAGAATTAAGTGTTATGTAGTTACTGTCAGGTGATTAAGACAGTTCAGGAGGAAACGTGACCATGACGTGTGTGGAGGCCCACGGCGGCCAATAACAGGTAGTGGAGCGGCCTCGCATCTCTCAGCCGTAATTACTATGCACGGGGAGAGACAACTTTTTCTTCGTGTGAGTTTAAACTTCACAGGAACGTAAAAATTCCCCAGTAAAAAGTTCGCCTTGATAAGCTAATGAAACATTATGATAATGGTGCGCATCGCGTGACTCTTGCCCGGCTGAAAAAACACCACTTTTTCTTTCACGCTGTTTATGTGTGCCGTTGTGTTTTAAGCCGCTTCTCTGTTTGGGTATATATTTAGTGGCTCTTCAGGGCAGTGTTCATCGACGTATCCACCAGCACGTTGCAACACCTGACAAACCTCTACACTTACTCTCACTTTACAATGTCGACTTACACTTTACAATATCCACTTACAATATCTACACACACACACACTTTATAACATCAACTTACTAAACAAAAAACATATATTATAACACTTTAATGATCAGCAATTCCCGATACATTTGCTTAACACCTTAGAGAATAAAGCAACACCACTCTACACCCAGACATACACTACACTCAAGTGGAACAGCTTACACTTACACCTTACTTCATCTCTACACCCACGACACCCAGCTCCCATAAACCAATGTATGCCATTTACAACTTGGCACCATCTACTACACCTAAGAACACACCTACCTGTACTAACTAACACTCACCTGTAGCTCTCTATCCTGACCTACACCCAGAAACACCTACTGCACTACGACCCATCATGACGACCCCACCTCCTCCCCTCACACCCCCACAACAATGACCTCCCCCACACCCCACAACAACGACCTCCTCACACCCCACAACAACGACCTCACTCCCCACACACAACAGACCTCCTCCCCACCCCCCACAACCAGGCCTCCTCCCCACACACAGCAGCTTGACACTCCTCCCTCACAACCCCACAACAACGACCTCCTCCCCACACCCACTACAACAATGACCTCCTCCCCACACCCCTAGCAACGACCTCCTCCCCACCCCACAACAACGACCTCCTCCCCCACAACAGCCTCCCTTCCCACACCCCACAACAACCACCTCCTCCCCACACCCCCACTGTGGCTCCCTCCACCTCCCCTCACAGCAACCACCTCCTCCTCCACACCCCACAACAACCACCTCCACCTCCCCTCCACACCTCCACAACAACCACCTCCTCCCCCATCACACCCCCACAACAACGACCTCCTCCCCACCCCCACAACAACGACCTCCTCCCCCACACCCTCACAGCAACGACCTCCTCCCCCACACCCTCACAACAACGACCTCCTCCCCTCACACCCCCACAACAACCACCTCCTCCCCTCACACACCCCCACAGCAATGACCTCCTCCCCACCCTTTACCTCCTCCCCCGGCCCCCACAACAACCACCTCCACCTCCCCTCACACCCCACAACAACGACTTTTCTCCCCTCCCCACGCCCCAAACAGCAACCACCTCCCCTCCACCCCCACAACCACCTCCTCCTCCCCTCCACACCTCCACCTCCCCCTCACACCCCTACAACCACCTCCTCCCCCTCACACCTCCACCTCCTCCCCCTCACACCCCCACAACAACCACCTCCTCCTTCCCCTCCACCCCCACAACAACCACCTCCTATTATAGAATGGATATAAATTCAATAGAGTCGGTGCAGCGAAGAATGACAAAAATGATTCCGGGACATAGAAACCTTCCATATCAGGATAGGCTAAAGAAACTTAACTTGCATTCCCTAGAAAAACGAAGAGTGCGGGGAGATATGATAGAAGTATTTAAGTGGGTGAAAGGAATCAATAAAGGTCAAATAAGAATGAGCCAAGGTGGATGACCAGAAAACTTAAACATGACATAGGAATAAAGAAAGGAATATATAAGAAATTAAAGGGAGGGGAGGAGCAGCTCAGAAACAGGTATAATGAATTATCTAGGAATGTTAAGAAAAATGTAAGGAAAGCAAAGAGAGACTATGAAATCAAAATAGCAAGAGAATCCAAGGCGAATCCCAAGGAATTTTTCCAGGTATATAGGACAAAGGTCAAAGACAAAGTTGGGCCTTTAAAGTCAGGGAGGGGAGAAGTGATAAATGGCAGTGAAGAAATAAGCAAAGCGTTGAACAGCTACTTCTTATCAGTTTTCACAGAAGAAATTTGCGATGAAATTCCAGAGGTGGCACTGATATTTAAGGGAAAGGAAGAAGAGAAATTAAAGAATATCACTATCAGAAAAGAGGATGTTCTTAAGAAGATAAATAAACTAAAGAAAACAAAATCCCCAGGGCCGGATGAAATTTTCCCTCGAGTCTTGAAAGAGTGTAGGGAACAGATTAACAGACCCCTCGTAAACTTATTTACAAAATCATTAGACACTGGAGTTGTGCCAGACTTGTGGAAACAGGCAAATGTAGTACCCATATTCAAAAAGGGAGACAGAGCATCAGCGTCAAATTACCGGCCGATCAGTTTGACGTCAGTAGTGGGGAAATTTCTTGAATCAATTATAGCACATAGCATCCGATCGCATCTAGAGAAAAGCAAATTAATCTACGACTCTCAACATGGGTTTACAAAGGGAAAATCTTGTCTAACAAATCTGCTAACGTTTTTTAGGAAAGTCTTCGAGGTAGTAGATAATGACGAAAATTACGATGTTATTTACTTAGACTTTAGCAAAGCATTTGACAGAGTACCGCATCAGAGGCTTCTGAGAAAAAATAAGGCTCATGGTATCGAGGGGAAAGTTTTAAATTGGATAAAATCATGGCTCACCGATAGAACGCAGAGGGTCAGCGTAGATGGTGTTAAATCTGAGTGGGGCCGTGTAACCAGTGGGGTTCCCCAGGGGTCAGTACTAGGCCCACTCTTGTTCATAATCTACATAAACGAGCTAGATTCTGGGATCAGCAGTGACATAAGCAAGTTTGCGGATGATACCAAAATAGGGCGGCAAATTAATTCAGGGCAGGATGCAAATGCATTACAGGAGGATCTAAATAAACTCCAGGGGTGGTCTGAAAAATGGCAAATGAAATTCAATACCAGCAGGTGCAGCGTACTTAATATGGAAGAACAAATACTTATAATGTATACAGCCTTAACAACATCAACCTAGAGAAGTCGACTTGTGAAAGAGACCTAGGGGTACTTGTAAGCCCGGACCTACGGCCTAGAAAACAGTGCGTTAATGTTCGAAATAAGGCAAACAGAGTATTGGGTTTTATATCTAGAAGTGTAAGTAACAAGAGTGCAGAGGTCTTATTGCAACTACATCTTGCGCTAGTCAGAACACTCCGATTATGCGGTTCAGTTCTGAATCTTCATTACAGAATGGATATAAATTCACTAGAGTCGGTGCAGCGAAAAGAGGCCGTAAAAATGATTCGGGACAGAAACCTTCCATATCAGGATAGGTTAAAGAAACTTAACTTGCGTTCCTATAGAAGACGAAAAGTGCGGGGAGATATGATAGAAAGTATTGTTAAGTGGTGAAAGGAATCAATAAAGGGGATAGATAAAGTTCTTATAATGTCCGGTAGGATAGGACTCGGACAACGGATTCAAGTTGGATAAGTTTAGGTTTAGGAGGGAGATAGGAAGAAACTGGTTCACAAATAGGGTGGTGGACGAGTGGAACAAGCTTAGCAACTTTTTAGTAAGTGCGGGAATTCTGGAAAGTTTGAAAAGGAGGCTAGATAGTTTCCTGGATGATAGAGAGTGGTAGTAACTCTCGACAGGAGCTGCCATGCACAGGCCAACCGGCCTATTGCAGACTCCTTATTTTCTTATGTTCTTACAACAACCACCTGCTCCCCCTCACAACCACCACCTCCTCCCCCTCACAACCACCACCTCCTCCCCCTCACAACAACCTCCTCCTCCTCACCACCTCCCCAACAACCACCACCTCCCCCCACAACAACCACCACCTCCCCTCACCCTCACAACAACCACCTCCTCCTCCCCCTCATACCCTCACAACAACCACCTCCTCCTCCTCACACCAACCACCCCATCACACCCCCACAACAACCACCACCTCCCCCTTACACCCTCACACCAACCACCTCCGCCCCTCACAACATTTCCATACAGTCGTCACCTCTCACACAAACCTCCAGACACCAACCAAACCTACAACACACGCTACTGGGCTACTCACTTCAGACACCCGGCTTTGTAGTGTCAGGCGCCAGAGGACACCATCACCCAGGTATTCATGAGGTCAATAAAAAAAGAAGGGAAGCTAAATAACTCTATAATCTGGAGCTATAAAAAGGGGAAAGGTGAGAGCTCGGGGAAATATGGTTGTTTAGATATTATATGGTAGAGAGGTGCGTAAATGGAGTAATTTGCGTGGTAGATTTTTTGGCACTAAGGTGATTTTGGGGGGAGAGAGAGAGAGAGACGAGGCATTCAAACTCATCTTAAACCTGCACACATAAAAACTGAAACACATAAATAGAGTAAATGTCCACATAAAACAATCATACACACACACAAACACACACACATGAACAATCAGATAAAAAGATCCAATTATTCCACCATTAAAGCCGGGATACATACATACATACATACATACATACATACATTACATACATTACATACATTACATACATACATACATACATACACTGCCCATGGTGCATGACACCTAGGGCCTATGAGTGACAGAACACTGTGTGTCATCAATGTCTATATTTGATGGAACACGATGTGGCAACACTGACTACTCGAACACAATGTGGCAACGCTAACGAATAGAACGAAATGTGGCATTACTGTCTATAACTGATGCAATACACTGTGGCAACACTGTCTATAACTGATGCAATACAATGTGGCAACACTGTCTATAACTGATGCAATACAATGTGGCACCACTGTCTATAACTCATGCAACACGATGTAGCACCATTATCTATAAATGATGCAACACGATGTGGCATCACTGTCTATAAATGATGCAATACAATGTGGCACCACTGTCTATAACTGATGCAATACAATGCAGCAACACATGCCTGTAGCTGATGGAACACGATGTGGCAACACTGTCTATAGCTGATGGAACACGATGTGGCACCACTGTCTATAACTGACGCAACACAATGTGGCATCACTGTCTATACTGATGCAACACAGTGTGGCATCACTGTCTATAGCTGATGGAACACGATGTGGCAACACTGTCTATAACTAATGCAACACAATGTCGCATCACTGTCTATACTGATGCAACACAATGTCGCATCACTGTCTATACTGATGCAACACTATGTGGCATCACTGTCTATAACTGATGCAACACAATGTGGCAGTACTGTCTATATTGGTGCAACACAATGTGGCAACACTATCTAAAACTGAAGCAACACAATGTGGCATCACTGTCTATAACTGATGCAACACAATGTGGCAACACTGTCTATAACGGATGGAACACAATGTCGCATCACTGTCTATGAGTGACAGAACACGATGTGGCAACACTGTCTATAAATGAGAGAACACGATGTGGCAACACTGTCTATAACTGATGCAACACAATGTTGCACCACTGTCTATAACTGATGCAACACAATGTGGCAACACTGTCTATAACGGATGGAACACAATGTCGCATCACTGTCTATGAGTGACAGAACACGATGTGGCAACACTGTCTATAACTGATGGAACACGGTGTGGCAACACTGCCTATAACTGATGGAACACGACGTGGCACCACTGTCTATAACTGATGGAACACAATGTGGCACCACTGTCTATAACTAATGCAACACAATGTGGCATCACTCTCTATAACTGATGCAACAAGATGTGGCATCACTGTCTATAAGTGAGAGAACACGATGTGGCAACACTGTCTATAACTGATGCAACACAATGTGACATCACTGTCTATAAGTGAGAGAACACGATGTGGCAACACTGTCTATAACTAATGGAACACTATGTGGCACCACTGCCTATAACTGATGGAACACGATGTGGCATCACTGTCTATAACTGATGGAACACGATGTGGCACCACTGTCTATAAATGATGGAACACGATGTGGCACCACTGTCTATAACTGATGGAACACGATGCGGCACAATGATGGAACACATGTGGCACTCTGTCTATAACTGATGGAAACACGATGCGGCACACTGTCTATAAATGATGGAACACGATGTGGCACCACTGTCTATAACTGATGGAACACGATGCGCACCACTGTCTATAACTGATGGAACACAACTGTGGCACCACCACTGTCTATACTGATGCAACACAATGTCGCATCACTGTCTATACTGACGCAACACAATGTGGCATCACTGTCTATACTGATGCAACACAGTGTGGCATCACTGTCTATAGCTGATGGAACACGATGTGGCAACACTGTCTATAACTAATGCAACACAATGTCGCATCACTGTCTATACTGATGCAACACAATGTCGCATCACTGTCTATACTGATGCAACACTATGTGGCATCACTGTCTATAACTGATGCAACACAATGTGGCAGTACTGTCTATATTGGTGCAACACAATGTGGCAACACTATCTAAAACTGAAGCAACACAATGTGGCATCACTGTCTATAACTGATGCAACACAATGTGGCAACACTGTCTATAACGGATGGAACACAATGTCGCATCACTGTCTATGAGTGACAGAACACGATGTGGCAACACTGTCTATAAATGAGAGAACACGATGTGGCAACACTGTCTATAACTGATGCAACACAATGTTGCACCACTGTCTATAACTGATGCAACACAATGTGGCAACACTGTCTATAACGGATGGAACACAATGTCGCATCACTGTCTATGAGTGACAGAACACGATGTGGCAACACTGTCTATAACTGATGGAACACGGTGTGGCAACACTGCCTATAACTGATGGAACACGACGTGGCACCACTGTCTATAACTGATGCAACACAATGTGGCATCACTCTCTATAACTGATGCAACAAGATGTGGCATCACTGTCTATAAGTGAGAGAACACGATGTGGCACCACTGTCTATAACTGATGCAACACAATGTGGCATCACTCTCTATAACTGATGCAACAAGATGTGGCATCACTGTCTATAAGTGAGAGAACACGATGTGGCAACACTGTCTATAACTGATGCAACACAATGTGGCACCACTGTCTATAAGTGAGAGAACACGATGTGGCACCACTGTCTATAAGTGAGAGAACACGATGTGGCACCACTGTCTATAACTGATGGAACACAATGTGGCACCACTGTCTATAACTGATGGAACACGATGTGGCACATTGCTTCAATAATCACTCCCTCAGCTATAACACCGGACGTAAAAATACCAGGAGCATCACACAGCAAAATACCATTAATATCACTATAAAAATACCACTAACACCATATAACCTCTTTATCACCACACATAACCCATTAACTTAAATTGCTACACACATACCACTTATACCGCCAGTACCATTCATACCACCAACGCCACTAAGCTGCAGCCACACCATAAACGTCACTAATACCAATCATACCACGACTCATACCAGGAATTGCGAAATGAATCTACTTATAACAATAAATTCAGGTATTAGTATTGAAATTGTGTTATTAATATATCTGAGAGAGAGAGAGAGAGAGAGAGAGAGAGAGAGAGAGAGAGAGAGAGAGAGAGAGAGAGAGAGACAAACATACATACATTTTCCACCTATACAAACGGTGATGACGGTGGACGATGATGATGACAGACTATGATGATGGCAGACTATGATGATGGTAGACGGTGATGACGGCAGGTGGTGTTGATGGCAGACGGTGATGATGGCAGACGGTGATGATGGCAGGCGGTGATGATGGCAGACAGTGATGACAGACGGTAATGGTGACAGGCAGTGATGATGGCAGACAGTGATGATGGCAGATGGTGATAGGGGCAGGATGATTAAGATGACAGACTATGATGATGGCAGACGGTGATGGTGGCAGACGGTGATGGTGGCAGACGGCGATGGTGGCAGACGGCGATGGTGGCAGGTGGTGATGGCATGCGGTGGTGATGGGAGACGGTGGTAATGGCAGACGGTGGTGATGGCAGACGGTGATGATGGCAGGCGGTGATGATGGCGGTGATGATGGGGAGGCGGTGATGATGAGAGGCGGTGATGGTGGCAGACGGTGATGCAGGCAGGACGGTGATGGTGGTGAGGCGGTGATGGTGGCAGCAGGCTACGCGATGGTGGACAGACGGCGATGGTGGCAGACGGCGATGGTGGCAGACGGCGATGGTAGTAAGACTATGATGGTGGCAGACGGGCGATGGGGCAGACGAGATGGTGGCAGACTGGGCAGACGGCGATGGTAAGCAGACGGCGATGGTGGCAGACGCGATGATGGCAGGACGGCGATGATGGGCAGACGGTGATGATGGCAGGTTGTAGATGGCAGTTGTGGTGATGGCATGCAGGATCGCAGACGGCGGTGATGGGCACGGCGATGATGGCAGGCGGTGATGGGGTGCGCAGATGATGGCAGGCGGTGAGATGGTGGCAGGTGATGATGGCAGGCGGTGATGATGGCAGGCGGTGATGATGGCAGGCGGTGATGATGGCAGGCGGTGATGATGGCAGGCGGTGATGATGGCAGGCGGTGATGATGGCAGGCGGTGATAATGGCAGACGGTGATAATGGCAGACGGTATGATGAGGTGAATGCAGACGGTGATGATGGCAGACGGTGATGATGGCAGACGGTGATGATGGCAGACGGTGATGATGGCAGACGGTGATGATGGCAGACGGTGATGATGGCAGACGGTGATAATGGCAGACGGTGATAATGGCAGACGGTGATGATATACTTTGATGATTTGTTAAGTTATAGTTGATTTTCACGTAAGGAAACTTTTAAAGAAGTTATGTAGTGTAAAGTGAGACAAAGTTATTTTTGAAGAATTTTTGGGGTTTCTTCTAAGTGTTACTGAAATGCCTGAAGTCTGTAGCGTTCAGTAAATATGTATTGTAGATTATTGTGCTGCATATGTATTTGTGTGTGTACATGTGTATGAGTTTGTGACAGTGCATGAATGTGACTGTGTGCATGAGTGTGTGTATGTGTATGAGTTTATGACTGTGTATGAGTATGTGGATGTATGTGTGCGTGTGTGTGTATACATACCTGCAAATGCTGATACTCATCGATCATCACAACCACCATCAATCATGTGGTGTGCGTGGCAGACAAGCAGGCGAGGAGGTTATTGACCCGACAGTGACCACCAGCCTTGACCTCACAGTGACTAACCACACCTGACAGTGACCAACTTTTAACAATACCACAATGAAAAAACGAATGTCCTTGTCACTCTTCAATCTTGAGAAAGGTGAGACTCCTATACACGATGACCTCACCTCGCCCTCATCTAGTACGCGTAGGGAGCGGTGTTGTGTTGGCTACTTATTACGTGGTATTCCTGATGGGAGGAAAACATTCTCTCTTCCCTGCGTTTCTTTTCCCCTTATAGACAGTTAACCATAGTCACTCCTTCCATCCTGGGTCCAATAATTTAGATATAGTTAGTTCTGTACCGTATATTGAGCTTCAAACTCCCGGAAATCATTTTATTTTTGTTGTTATGATTTTGACATCTTTGGTGATTTATGCGGTCAATTGTATCATATACGGTGAGCTGCAATACTGTGTTTGACCCCAGAGTGATAAGCTCGGCCAATAGCGACTTTCTTTCCCCTCTTCTCCCTCACAAACTCACCATCTTAACATTGCCACGCACGGTGATATACATACTCACACACAGGTACACACGCACACAGGCACACAATCTCACATATAAACACCTGAAAACACACAGACACCCACACAAGCACACCTGCACATATAAACCAGTACTCACACTCACACACTTGTATACACCCATACACACACCTGTAGACACATCTGTACACACACACACACACACACACACACACACACACACACACACACCTGTACACACGCACACTAATGAGAGTTTTGCGTGTGTGTCCCCGCCAGCCTGGGCGCCTCGGCCCTCGGTGGCGCCCGACGTAAATCAAGACTCGACGCAAGAAAATTTGGTAAATGGACCGAATTAATAAAAAATAAGAATGAGACATGAACAGTTTCAAAATGATGGAGAGAGAGAGAGAGAGAGGGAGAGGGGAGAGAGGGAGAAGGGAGAGAGGGAGTGGGGGACGGGGTGGATGATGAGGGAGAGGGGAGAGAATGATGAGGGAGAAGGTGTTGGGAAGAGGGAGGAGGAGGTGGTGGTGGTGGTTAGGGTGGTGTGTTAGAGGAGGAGAAAGGGGTGAGAATGAAAGATGGTTGGCAGAGAGAGAGAGAGAGAGAGAGAGAGAGAGAGAGGAAACGTGACACCAATCTTCTTTTCATAATTTCACAGACAATTACTGTGTAGGCGTTAAGGCTTTATTGCTCCCTGTCACTTGCTCTGAACATAAACACTACATCTCTCCCTGGAGTAGCGGACTGCAGGGTTACACTATACTCAGTGATGGTCATACCAGAAGTATAATGGAGCGATATTGACATACGGCTGTGCGACATTAACCTAGAAAATAAAACTCTGGGGTAGATACATTTACAGACTGTCTCCATACGTTCGTTAGCATCCATCATATGAAACTTTTTACTTCTTGTTCCGTCTGTCACATAATGTCGACGTTTTACCCACATATACATCATGTCGGAGTAATAATTATCCTGTACCTCTACACGGCCTAATTTTATCTTCCGTCCTGGGGAAGGAAAAAAATCTAGCAAAAGCAAAAACTCGATGAACAATTGTGGGCAACAGCAACAAGAAAAACACCCCCTTACTTTTGAAAACTATGATGAATCGGCAACTCGCGTGCCCAGATAGTTGCCAGCTAATCTTTCCCATTATTTTTGTCAAGAATTCTTACACACACACACACACACACCGTATCTGATGGCTCCAGTGTACACCCACATCAACCTCAATCCTCCCCAATAGAATTAATCATAATCCGTTTTTTTCCCGCACATAAATCACCGTTATTTAAATAGACCAATTAACGAAAATGTATCGGATAATTCATTAAAACAGAACTGGAAACCTTGGCTTCTATAGTTGCCAGATGTCGTCGTGCTGTGGCTCAAGGACATTTCCAATCCTAAATATACAGACACACAGACACACACACATACACACACTTCCTCTACGTCTGTCATTATAGAATAAGACATTACGCGATATGGGACAATATGTCGCTCTACGAGTTTGTGTATATCGCCTCCATTAGTCTGATATCACCTGCGTTATTGGTGTTATTACTGTTATTGCTGGTATAATTACAGTTATGGTGGCCCCGGTATTAGTGGCCTTACTCCTCAAGTTTACAGGTGGTATTGTGGTGTGTCATGGCGGCTGTATTACTGGGGCCGAGTAAACATCTGTTACTGGGGCCGAGTAAACATCTGTGTTACTGGGGCCGAGTAAACATCTGTGTTACTGGGGCCGAGTAAACATCTGTGTTATTGAGGCCGAGTAAACATCTGTTACCAGCTGAGTAAACATCTGTGTTACTGGGGCCGAGTAAACATCTGTGTTGCTGGGCCGAGTAAACATCTCCAGCATTGGGGCCGAGTAACAACTGTGTTACTGGGGCCGAGTAAACATCTGTTACTGGGGCCGAGTAAACATCTGTGTTATTGAGGCCGAGTAAACATCTGTGTTACTGGGGCCGAGTAAACATCTGTGTTACTGGGGCCGAGTAAACATCTGAGTCATCTAAACCACAAAAAGTAAACATTAACATTCAAGGAACTAATACATACTGAGTATTGACCTTAATTGGATACGCCGTTCAATCAACACCAGGTAGGAGATGATGTAAAGGTAATGGTGATTATTAAATATGATTCTGTATCTTATTGTCCTCTGTATTCATGTGTTACGACAACGTATATTCTCCACCACACACCTGTCAGTTCTCCACCACACACCTGTTAGATGTCCACCACACACATGTCAGGTCTCCACTACACACCTGTCAGATCTCCACCACACACACGTCAGGTCTCTACCACACACCTGTCAGTTCTCCACCACACACATGTTAGATCTCCACCACACACCTGCTACCAGCTCTCCACCACACACCTGTCAGTTCTCCACCACACACATGTCAGGTCTCCACTACACACCTGTCAGATCTCCACCACACACATGTCAGGTCTCCACTACACACCTGTCAGATCTCCACCACACACCTGTCAGATGTCCACCACACACCTGTCAGATGTCCACCACACACCTGTTAGATGTCCACCACACACCTGCTAGATCTCCACCACACACCTGTCAGATCTCCACCACACACCTGTCAGTTCTCCACCACACACATGTCAGGTCTCCACCACACACCCGTCAGTACTCCACCACAACAATGTCACCGTGGGGTTCCACTCACACACCTGTCAGGATCTCCACTACACACCTGCTGATCTCCACCTCACACACCTGTGCTAGATCTCCACCACACACCCGCTGTTAGATCTCCACCACACACACACCTGTCAGGATCCCCACCACACACCCAAGTCAGTTCTCCACCACACACCTGTTAGATATCCACCACACACCTGTCAGATCACCGCCACACCTGTCAGATCTCCACCACACACCTGTCAGATCTCCACCACACACCTGTCAGATCTCCACCATACACCTGTCAGATCCCCACCACACCTGTCAGTGATCTCTCTACCACACCTCTGCTTAGACTTCCACCACACACCTGTCAGATCTCCACTACACATGTCAGATCCCCACCACACACCTGTTAGATCTCCACCACACACCTGTCAGATCTCCACCACACACCTGTTAGATCTCCACCACACACCTGTTAGACTCCACCACACACCTGTGCCAGATCTCCACCACACACCCGTCAGATTCCACCACACACCTGTCAGATCTCCACCACACACCCAGCATAGATTCCAACACACACCTGTCAGATCTCCACCACACACCTGTCAGATCTCTACCACACACTTGTTAGATCCTCCACCACAACACCTGCCGTGATCTCCACTACACACATGCTGTGATCCCCACCACACACACCTGTTGTAGATCTCCACCACACACCTGTCAGGATCTCCACCACACACCTGTTAGATCTCCACCACACACCTGTTAGATCTCCACCACACACCTGTCAGATCTCCACCACACACCTGTCAGATCTCCACCACACACCTGTCAGATCTCCACCACACACCTGCCACTCACTCCACCACCACCCCTCATATTCTTCTTCCTCCCCTCCTCCTCCTCCTCTTCCTCTTCCTCTTCCATCATCTTCCTCTTCCTCCTCCTCTTCCTCTTCCATCATCTTCCTCTTCCTCCTCTCCAAAACTTTCTTAATCCAAGAGTATATTTGAATCTCCCGGAAACGACAGCCTAATATTACGGAAAAAAAATGAAGTATCGGTAACATCTTGGAGGCGACTCTAAAGACAGGCAGGAGGCGAGAGGGGGGGGAAGGAGAGAAGGAGGGAAGGGGAGAAGGAGGGAGAGGGAGCGAAGGAGGGAGATGGTGGTAGGAGAGAGAGGGAAGGAAACAAGGAGAGAGGGAGGGAGGAGGAGAGGTAAAATTGCACCGTCTTGAACTGAACCATTAGTGTCGAAATCCCTTGATACCATCGCATTATGGAATCTCTTACGACCTCGTCACCAGAGAATCAAATTCCCTCTCCCAATTTGTAATTCGAATCAGGACAATCAGAGAGAGAGAGAGAGAGAGAGAGAGAGAGAGAGAGAGAGAGAGAGAGAGAGAGAGAGAGAGAGAGAGAGAGAGAGAGAGAGAGAGAGAGAGAGAGAGAGAGACGGTATAACCGGACGTGACATATTTTCCTATCTTCTCCTCGCTTGGTCTCGTGTTGATCTGATGATATCATTGATTACGTGTGAGAGGGAGAGAGGAAGAGAGGGAAGGAAGGAGGGATAGAGGGAGAGGGAAGGAGAGAGGGAAAGAGGGAGGGGGAGGAGAGAGGGAAGGAGGGAGGAAAAGAGGGAAGGAAGGAGGGAAAGGGAGGGAAAGAGGGAACGAGGAAGGGGAGGAGGGAAGGAAGGAGGGAAGGGAAGAAGGAGGGAAAGAGGAAACCAGAGGAAGGGAGGGGAGGAGGGAAGGAAGGAGGGAAGGGAAGAAGGAGGGAAAGAGGAAGGAACAGAAAGAAGGAGAGAGAGAGAGAGAGAGAGAGAGAGAGAGAGAGAGAGAGAGAGAGAGAGAGATTTGTTTTCGAGATAAAAAGAATGAATCATTTACCCGTTGTCATCATCATCCTGTGCTCTCATACTAAAGGTTTATATTACGCCGTGTTGGCTCCACCGCAGAGACCCAGAACAACACAATAACAAAACTCATTAAATAACCTCAATTATCTACGGCTCCTCTCATCTCATATAAGATAATAATAAATTCTTCAAGATATAATTCAAACAATTTCATAGTCTCTTGCCATACTCTCCACAATGATTGGTAATAATAACGCCATACAATACAGTACAGTAATATAATATCTCTTGTATTACATCACTTCAAAAAAATATATATAAATTTTGTAAACAATTAAACAAACGTGAAATATTCTCACAGTAGAATCCAAATACCTCTTATATTATTATCAGAAATTAACGATAAACACTCACCCCGACAACAACGACAAACAAAATGAATATAAAGTTAATAAACAAACAAACAACGCACAATCATTCTTTTTTCATCATCAAATATTTATGTATTTTTCAGGTATTTCGTCTCGTTAACTTGAGCAGGTAAGGTTGGCATCACAGCTTGTTATTACACTACAGTGCCCACCACCACCACAAAGACTCTTACCTGTACCACACACCTGTACACGTATATACCTCTTGCCTGCACCACACACCTGTACACGTATATACCTCTTACCTGCACCACACACCTGTACACGTGTATACCTATTACCTGTACCACACACCTGTACACACCTTATTACCTGCACCACACACCTGTACATCGTGTATACCCTCTACCTGTACCATCACACCTGTACACTTATATACCTCTTACCTGTACCACACACCTGTACACGTATATACCTCTTACCTGCACCACACACCTGTACACGTATATACCTCTTACCTGTACCATCACACCTGTACACGTATATACTTCTTACCAGCACCACACACCTGTACACATATATACCTCTTTACCTGTAGCACACACCTGACACACCTGTACACGTATATACCTGTTACCTGGTCTCCCCCCTTCGTGGATGGATACCCAAGTGTCTCTCTCTCGTCTTTCAATGGGATGTCTCCTGCCCCGTCAGCTAGTTATGAGTCAGTGTAGCATATCAACCCACCAAGATGGAAAATGTGTAGATAAAGGAAGAGGAGGAGGGGGGGGTTGAGGAGGTGGGGGGGGGGTTGGAGGAGGGGGTTGAGGAGGAGGGGGGTTGGAGGAGGAGGGGGGTGAGGAGGAGGGGGGGTGAGGAGGAGGAGGGGGCTGAGGAGGAGTAGGGGGGCAGGAGGGGAGGAGGGGTAAGGAGGAGGAGGGGTGAGGGGGAGGAGGAGGGGGTGAAGGGGGGTGAGGGATGGAGGTAAGGGGGTGGGAGGAGGAGGGGGGGTGCAGGGGAGGAGGGGGGGAGTGAGGGGGGTGGGAGGAGGAGGAGGAGGGAGGTAAGGGGGGATGGGGGAGGAGGGGGGGAGGAGGGGGTGGGGAGGAGGGGTGGGGAGAAGGGGGTAGGATGAGGAGGGGGGGTGGAGGAGAAGGAGGGGGTGGAGGAGGAGGGGGTGAGGAGGAGGGGGTGAGGAGAAGGAGGGGGTAGGATGACGTATATTGGAGATGTGTGTGTGTGTGTGTGTGTGTGTGTGTGTGTTTTGAATGAGTGGTCGAATTATATATGAGAGTACCAATATATTTCTCTCCCTCTGTCAGTAGGAATTTCTCGTCCTATTTTTTTTTGTGGATGCAGAATTGTCTCTCATTCAGTTCATACAAATTAAACATAATTATACCAAAGACAGTTTAAGTAGCTTGATGCTAGGTTAGATTAGGTTAGGTTAGGTTAGGTTAGGTTAGGTTAGGTTAGCGTGTTTAATCATCAGTTGAAATAAGCTTAGGGTGTCTTAACTTCAGGTGATTCTTTAGCAGTAAATATATTTGTTACATTATACGTAACCACATTGTTCTTTATCTCACTTTCCTTTCTAATTAACTAATCTGAATAAAAACCTTCTTGCTATACCTAACATACCACCTTTATTCTAAAAAAAAAACCCACAGAATTAATTACTACAGCTAAATACGACAAAAACTTACTAAAGTCAAACACATCCTTAACTCTAGATAATGAAAATGATAACTTAATTACTGTACCTCATTGCATTAATTATTACTAGAGGCTATGTATTTAATTATGAGAATGTAACTGTCCGGAAACTTGATACGATAATAATTAATGTTATTTTGATAATCTACAGAAAAGTCAACAAAACAGACCACAGATGTTCGTTCGTTGTTGACAAAATGATTCCTCGTCGTTAGTAAGATTTTTTTCTTGTGGTTACGAATGTTCAACGTTATGAGTGGATGTAGAACGAAATTTACGTTGTTCAGTGAGATAAACGGTTTAGTTAAGCAGGTGAGTCTTGAGTTTAACGAGATGGTGTAATTATGTAGAGAGATAATGAAATGTTCTGCGATATTACCCAAGATTTGTTGAGGTTACCGATGGCGGAATATGAGGAGGAAGAGAAAGATTAGAGGAGAGGACAGGAGGAGTTAAGGAAGAGAAAAGAGGAAGAAGAGGAATAGAAGAAAGGAGGAAGGATAGGTAAAGAAGGAATGAAGAGGAAAGAAGGAATGAAGAGGAAAGAAGGAAGGAAAAGGAAAGAAGGAAGGAAAAGGAAAGAAGGAAGGAAAAGGAAAGAAGAAAGGAGGAAAGGATTAGCCACTAGTCTATATTGTAAACTTGAACTCATTAGACTAAACGCTACCTCAGCATCACCTGTAACACCACACACAGAGGGACAGGTGGTAGACTTTAATGAGAGGTGAGCATGACAGGTGAACGAGCATGGTGTACTACAAGTGTGTGTGAAGCAGTAGTACAGGTGTGTGGGAATCAGTAGTACAGGTGTGTGGGAAGCAGTAGTACAGGTGTGTGTGACGCAGTAGTACAGGTGTGTGGGAAGCAGTAGTACAGGTGTGTGGGAATCAGTATGATAACACCTGGCCATGAGTATTGATCAGAGTGAGCATGATAACAGCTGAGTATAATGTGTAAACATACCTCAACAGCCATACATGACAAGTAACACCACAATAACAGCCATACATGACAAGTAATACCATAATAACAGCCATACATGACAAGTAACACCATAATAACAGCCATACATGACAAGTAACACCATAATAACAGCCATACATGACAAGTAACACCACAATAACAGCCATACATGACAAGTAACACCATAATAACAGCCATACATGACAAGTAACGCCATAATAACAGCCATACATGACAAGTAACGAAATAATAACAGCCATACATGACAAGTAACGCCATAATAACAGCCATAAATGACAAATAACACCATAATAACAGCCATACATGACAAGTAACACCATAATAACAGCCATACATGACAAGTAACACCATAAAAACAGCCATACATGACAAGTAACACCATAATAACAGCCATACATGACAAGAAACACCATAATAACAACCATACATGACAAGTAACGCCATAATAACAGCCATACATAACAAGTAACACCATAATAACAGTCATTCATGACAAGTAACGCCATAATAACAGCCATACATGACAAATAACACCATAATAACAGCCATACATGACAAGTAACACCACAATAACAGCCATACATGACAAGTAACACCATAATAACAGCCATACATGACAAGTAACACCATAATAACAGCCATACATGACAAGTAACACCATAATAACAGCCATACATGACAAGTAACACCACAATAACAGCCATACATGACAAGTAACACCATAATAACAGCCATACATGACAAGTAACGCCATAATAACAGCCATACATGACAAGTAACGAAATAATAACAGCCATACATGGCCAAGTAACACCATAAATAACAGCCATACATGACAAGTAACACCATAATAACAGCCATACATGACAAGAAACGCTATAATAACAGCCATACATGACAAGAAACACCATAATAACAGCCATACATGACAAGACACACCATAATAACAGCCATACATGACAAGAAACACCATAATAACAGCCATATATGACAAGAAACACCATAATAACAGCCATACATGACAAGTAACGTCATAATAACAGCCATATATGACAAGAAACACCATAATAACAGCCATACATGACAAGACACACCATAATAACAGCCATACATGACAAGAAACACCATAATAACAGCCATATATGACAAGTAACACCATAATAACAGCCATACATGACAAGTAACGCCATAATAACAGCCATACATAACAAGAAACACCATAATAACAGCCATACATGACAAGACACACCATAATAACAGCCATACATGACAAGAAACACCATAATAACAGCCATAGCGACAAGTAACACCATAATAACAGCCATACATGACAAGTAACGCCATAATAACAGCCATACATGACAATAAACACCATAATAACAGCCAAAGATGACAAGAAACACCATAATAACAGCCATACATGACAAGTAACACCATAATAACAGCCATACATGACAAGTAACACCATAATAACAGCCACATACATGACAAGTAACGCCATAATAACAGCCATACACATGTAAGTAACGCCATAATAACAGCCATACATGACAAGTAACACCATAATAACAGCCATACATGACAAGAAACACCATATAATAACAGCCATACATGACAGTAACACATAATAACAGCCATACATGACAAGTAACGCCATAACAGCCATACATGACAAGTAACGCCATAATAACAGCCACATGACAAGTAACACCATAATAACAGCCATACATGACAAGAAACACCATAATAACAGCCATACATGACAAGTAACACCATAATAACAGCCATATACATGACAAGAAACACCATAATAACAGCCATACATGACAAGTAACACCATAATAACAGCCATACATGACAAGTAACACTAATAACAGCCATACATGACAAGAAGAAACACTATAATAATGTAGCCATACATGACAAGTAACACCATAATAACAGCTATACATGACAAGTAACGCCATAATAACAGCCATATGACAAGAAACACTATAATACCAGCCATTACATGATGCGTAACACCATAATAACAGCCATATACATGACAAGAAACACCATATAATAATAGCCATACATGACAAGTAACACCATAATAACAGCCATACATGACAAGTAACGCCATAATAACAGCCATACATGACAAGACACACCATAACAGCCAAAGATGACAAGACACAATTATAATAATAACAGCCATACATGACAAGTAACGCCATAATAACAGCCATACATGACAAGACACAATTATAATAACAGCCATATGACAAGACACACCTATAATAATACTAAAGATGACAAGAAACACCATAATAACAGCCATACATGACAAGACACACCATAATAACAGCCATACACGACAAGACACACCATATCAATGTTTCATACATGACAAGTAACGCCATAATAACAGCCATATACATGACACAATAAACACCATAATAACAGCCAAAGATGACAAGAACACCATAATAACAGCCATACATGACAAGTAAATACCCCATAATAACAGCCATACATGACAAGTAACACCTCCATAATAACAGCCATACATGACAAGTAACGCCATAATAACAGGCCACATGACAAGTAACGCCATAATAACAGCCATACATGACATAATAAACACTATAATAACAGCCAAAAGATGACAAGACACACCATAATAACAGCCATACATGACAAGTAACGCCATAATAACAGCCATACATGACAATAAACACCATAATAACAGCCAAAGCATTACGTAAGAAACACCATAATAACAGCCATGTACATGACAAGTAACACCATAATAACAGCCATGGTTACGACAAGTAACACCATAATAACAGCCATACATGACAAGTAACGCCATAATAACAGCCACATGACAAGTAACGCCATAATAACAGCCATACGACAAGACACACCATAATAATAACAGCCAAAGATGACAAGTAACACCATAATAACAGCCATACATGACAAGTAACGCCATAATAACAGCCATACATGACAAGAAACGCCATAATAACAGCCATATATGACAAAGAAACACTCATAATAACAGCCATACATGACAAGAAACACCATAATAACAGCCATAAGCATGACAAGACACACCATAATAACAGCCATACATGACAAGACACACCATAATAACAGCCATACATGACAAGTAACGCCATAATAACAGCCATACATGACAAGACACACCATAATAACAGCCATACATGACAAGAAACACCATAATAACAGCCATACATGACAAGACACACCACATAATAACAGCCATATGACAAGTAACGCCATAATAACAGCCATACATGACAAGAAACACCATAATAACAGCCATACATGACAAGACACCATACAATAGCCATACATGACAAGACACACCATAATAACAGCCATACATGACAAGACCATAATAATAGCCATACATGACAAGAAACACCATATAACAGCCATACATGACAAGACACACCATAATAACAGCCATACATGACAAGTAACGCCATAATAACAGCCATACATGACAAGACACACCCTCACATTAACAGCCATACACATGACAAGTAACGCCATAATAACAGCCATACATGACAAGTTATCACACCATAATAACAGCCACAAGCATGACAAGAAATCACCATAATAACAGCCATACATGACAAGACACACCATAATAACAGCCATACATGACAAGACACACCATAATAACAGCCATACATGACAAGAAACACCATAATAACAGCCATACATGACAAGACACACCATAATAACAGCCATACATGACACAAGACACCATAATAACAGCCATACATGACAAGTAACGCCATAATAACAGCCATACATGACAATAAACACCATAATAACAGCCAAAGATGACAAGAAACACCATAATAACAGCCATACATGACAAGTAACACCATAATAACAGCCATACATGGCCAAGTAACACCATAATAACAGCCATACATGACAAGTAACGCCATAATAACAGCCATACATGACAAGTAACGCCATAATAACAGCCATATGACAATAAACACCATAATAACAGCTAAAGATGACAAGACACACCATAATAACAGCCATACATGACAAGAAACGCCATAATAATGAGCCATACATGACAAGACACACCATAATAACAGCCAAAGATGACAAGTAACACCATATAATAACAGCCATACATGACAAGTAACGCCATAATAACAGCCATACATGACAAGAAACACCATAATATCAGCCATACATGACAAGAAACAATTCATAATAACAGCCATATATGACAAGAAACACCTTACACACAACAGCCATACATGACAACAAGAAACACCATAATAACAGCCATACATGACAAGAAACACTATAATAACAGCCATACATGACAAGTTATGTAAACACCATAATAACAGCCATACATGACAAGAAACACCATAATAACAGCCATACATGACAAGAAACACCATAATAACAGCTATACATGACAAGTAACGCCATAATAACAGCCATACATGACAAGAAACACCACATAATATCAGCCATACATGACAAGAAACACCATAATAACAGCCATACATGACAGTAACACTCATAATAACAGCCATATATGACAAGACACTCATAATAACAGCCATACATGACAAGTGTAACGCCATAATAACAGCCATACATGACAAGACACACCATATAATAACAGCTAAAGATGACAGTAACACTTCATAATAACAGCTATACATGACAGTAACGCCATAATAACAGCCATACATGACAAGAAAACACCATAATAACAGCCATACATGACAAGAAAACACCATAATAACAGCCATACATGACAAGTAACGCCATAATAACAGCCATACATGACAAGAAACACCATAATATCAGCCATATACATGACAAGAAACACCATAATAACAGCCATTATTACGCATTAAGAAACACCATAATAATAGCCATACATGACAAGTAACGCCATAATAACAGCCATGGTTACGACAAGAAACGCCATAATAACAGCCATATTTACGTGGTCAAAACACCATAATAATAGCCAAAGATGACAAGACACACCATAATAAATAGCCATATACATGATAAGAAACGCCATGTAATAACAGCTATACATGACAAGACACACCATAATAACAGCCATACATGACAAGTAACAACATAATAACAGTTATACATGACAAGTAACGCCATAATAACAGCCATACATGACAATAAAACAATCTTCTAAGTAATAACAGCTATACATGACAAGACACACCATACAACAGCCATAGCATGACAAGTAACACCATAATAACAGCCATACATGACAAGAAACACCATAATAACAGCGCCAAAGATGACAAGAAATTCATAATAACAGCCATACATGACAAGACACCATAATAACAGAGCTATTACATGACAAGTGTAACACTATGGCCAACAGAGCTATACATGACAAGAAACACCATAATAACAGCCATATATGACAAGACACACCATAATAACAGCCATATATGACAAGAGACACTATAATAATGCTTACATATATGACAAGTAACACCATAATAACAGCTATACATGATAAGACACACCATAATAACAGTTATGATGACAGTAACACCATAATAACAGCCATGTACATGACAAGAAATACCATAATAACAGCCATATACAAGACACAACTATAATAACAGCCATACATGACAAGACACACCATAATAACAGCCATACATGACAAGACACACCATAATAACAGCTATACATGACACAAGTAACACACCAATAACAGCCATACATGACAAGACACACCATAATAATAAAGCTATACATGACAAGTAACACCATAATAACAGCTATACATGACAAGAAACACCATAATAACAGCCATACATGACACAAGACACACCATAATAACAGCCATACATGACAAGACACACCATAATAACAGCCATACATGACAAGAAAACACCATAATAACAGCTTTACAGCATGACAAGAAACACCATAATAACAGCTAAAGATGACAAGTAACGCCATAATAACAGCCATACATGACAAGAAACACCATAATAACAGCCATACATGACAAGACACACCATAATACGTAGCTGGCGGAAGCATGACAAGTAACAACCTCATAATAACAGCTAAATATTTATCATTAAGTAATACCATAATAACAGTTATACATGACAAGAAACACCATAATAATAGCTATACATGACAAGACACACACCATAATAACAGTTACATGACCAAGACACACCATAATAATGTAGCCATACATGACACAATAAGTAAATACCTCATAATAACAGCCATACATGACAAGTAACGCCATAATAACAGCTTTCATACATGACAATAAATACCTCATAATAACAGCTAAAGATGACAAGACACACCATAATAACAGGCTATACATGACAAGACACACACCATAATAACAGTTATATATATGACAAGTAATACCATAATAACAGCTATACATGACAATAAACACCATAATAACAGCCAAAGATGACAAGAAACAGACCATAATAACAGCCATACATGACAGTAACACCATAATAATAGCTATACATGACAAGAAACACCATAATAACAGCCATACATGACAAGACACACCATAATAACAGCTTATACATGACAAGAAACACCATAATAACAGCTAAAGATGACAAGTAACACCATAATAACAGTTACATACATGACAAGAAAATCACCACAACAGCCATAGCATGACAAGACACACCATAATAACAGCCATATACATGACAAGACACAATTACACAATAGCTATACATGACAAGTAACACCATATAATAACAGTTATACATGACAAGTAACGCCATAATAACAGCCTATATATGATACAAACACCATAATAACAGCTAAAAGATGACAAGACACACCATAAATAACAGCCATACATGACAAGACACACCATAATAACAGTTATACATGATGTAAAGTAACACCATAATAACAGCCATACATGACAATAAACACCATAATAAATAGCCAAAGATGACAAGAAACACTATAATAACAGTTACATGACAAGTAACACCATAATAACAGCTATACATGACAAGACACACCATAATAACAGTTATACATGACAAGTAACACCATGGGCGGCCAGCTATACATGACAGAAACGGCCCATAATAACAGTTATACATGACAGTAATACCATAATAACAGCTATTACATGACAAGAAACACTTCATACAATAGCTACATATTTATTGCAACACCATAATAACATGCCATACATGACAAGAAACACCATAATATCAGCCATACATGACAAGAAACACCATAATAACAGCTATACATGACAAGAAACACCATAATAATAGCCATAGCATGACAAGAAACACCTTCATAATAATAGTTATACATGACAAGTAACGCCATAATAATAAAGCATATATGACACAACACTATAATAACAAGCATAGCATGACAGTAACACCAATAATATTATATACATGATACACAAGTAACACCATAATAATAGTTATACATGACAAGTAACGCCATAATAACAGCCATACATGACAAGAAACACCATAATAACAGCGCCATACATGACAAGAAATAATTATAATAACAGCTATACATGACAAGTAACGCCATAATAACAGCCATACATGACAAGTAACGCTATAATAACAGCTATACATGACAAGTAACACTATACAACAGTCATATATGACAAGTAACACCATAATAACAGCCATACATGACAAAAATACTCATACGGGTCAGCCATACATGACAGTAACACCATAATAACAGCCATAATGATAAGTAACACCATAAAAACAGCCATACATGACAAGTAATGCCATAATAACAGCTATACATGACAAGAAACACTATAATAATAGCCATACATGACAAGAAACACCATAATAACAGCCATGTTACGATACAGTGTAATTCGCCATATAACAGCCATGTTACGACAAGTAACGCCATAATAACAGCCATATGACAGTAACACCATAATAACAGCCATACATGACAAGTAACGCCATAAATAACAGCCATACATGACAAGAAACACCATAATAATAGTTACATGACAAGCAAACACCATAATAACAGTTATACATGACAAGTAACGCCATAATAACAGCTACACATGACAAGTAACGCCATAATAACAGTTATACATGACAAGTAACACCATAATAACAGTCATACATGACAGTAACACCATAATAACAGCCATACATGACAGTAACACTATGTAATAACAGTTATACATGACAAGTAACACCATAATAACAGTTATAAATGACAAGTAACACCATAAAACAGCCATACATGACAAGTAACGCCATAATAACAGCCATACATGACAAGAAACACCATAATAACAGCCATACATGACAAGTAACACCATAATAACAGCCATACATGACGAAACACCATAATAATAGAAGCCATACATGACAAGTTAGAAACACTATAATACCGTCATACATGACAAGTAACACCATAATAACAGCCATACATGACAATATAAAACACCATAATAACAGCCATAAATGACAAGTAACACCATAAAAACAGCCATACATGACAATAACAGCTGTAGATGACAAAACAGCCATACATGATAATAAACGCTATAATAATGTTTCATACATGATAATAAACACCATAATAAGTCATAAATGACAAGTAACACCATAATGACACCCCGGGGTCATGACAGCAAGGCGAGTGTAATGCAGTACAGATAGTGTTGTTATTCGCACGTGACTGAGCTTCGCGTGTCTCCGCAAACGGTGGTCAGTCACACACACGTACACATTATCATTATCAAAACACCTACCACTGTGCTTCATTTTTCTCATTATTTTTTTTATATTGGCTAAAATCTTTCATTATCCGTCACTCAAGAAGTTAGCAGAATATTCATATAGGGAAATATTATATAGGGGATATTCATGTAGGGAAATATCATATTGGGGTAATATTAATACAGGAAAATATTATTGACTTAATATATCAAGTCTTTTTGTTGGTCTTGTCTAAAATTCTCTTCTCATATGTTTTTTTCCTGTGAATATTTTTTTAGTACTACTGTTATAATTATGTAATACTTGAAATTTAGTGCTAAGGAAAACTCCACAAGATGGCCTTCGTCTTCTTCCTCTACCTCCTCTTTCTCTTCCTCATCCTTCCCCTTCTTCTTTTTCACTTTCTCCTCCTCCTCCTAATCTTCCTACTATAGTACCTGTCTGCTTACTCATCGTTTCTCCTCCTCTCTCCCCTTCCCCCCTCATCTCCCTTCTTTTCCCCCATCTCCCCTTCTCCCCCATCTCCCTTTCTCCCCTCATCTCCCTTCTCCCTCATCTCCCTCCCTCCTCTCCCTTTCCTCCTCCCTCCTCTCCCTCCCCTCATCTCCCTTCTCCCTCCTCCTCTCCTTCTCCTCCCTCCTCTCCCTTCTTCCCCCTCATCTCCCTCCCCCTCATCTCCCTTGCCCCCTCCCCCCCTCATCTCCTTCTTCTCCCCCATCTCCCTCTCTCCCTCATCTCCCTTTTCCTCCTCTCCTTTCCTCCTCCTCTCCCTCTCTCCTCCTCTCCCCCTCCTCATCTCCCTCTTTCTCCCTCATCTCCTTCTCTCCCCTCATCTCCTTCTCTCCCCTCATCTCCCTCCCTCCCATCTCCCTTTTTCCCTCACCTCCCTTCCCCTCATTCCTCCTCCCCTTCATCTCCCTTCCCCTCACCCCTTCTTCTCTCCTCCTCTCCCTCTCCCTCCCCCTTCTCCCTTCCTCTCCCCTTTCTCCCCTTCCTCTCCCTCTTCCTCTCCTTCTCCCCTTCCTCTCCCTCTCCCTCATCTTCCTTTTCCCTCTATCTTCCTCCTTTTCCCCCTCCCTCTCCCTTCTCCCTCCTCTCCCTCCCCCTCCCTCTCCCTTTCTCCCTCCTCCTCTCCCTCTCCCCCCCCATCTCCCTTTCTCCCTCCCTTTCCCCCTCATCTCCTTCTCCCCCTTCCTCTCCCCCATCTCCCTTCTCCCCCCATCTCTCCCCTTCTTCTCCCCCATCTCCCTCCCTCCTCATCTCCCTTTTCCCCTCACCTCCCTTTCCCCCACTCTCCTCTCCCCTTCCCCCTCACTCCTTCTCTCTCTCCTCCTCCTCCTCCTCTCCCTTTCTCCCTCCTCTCCCTTCTCCCCCTTCTCCCTTTCTTCCTCTCCCTTCTCCCCCTTCCTCTCTCCCTTCTCCCCTTCCTCTCCTCTTCTCCCTCTCCTCTCCCTTCTCCCCCTCATCTCCCTTTTCCCCATCTCCTCTCCCCCTCCATCTCCCTTTCTCCCCTATCTTCCTTCTCCCCCATCTCCCTTTCTCCCCCATCTCCTTTCTCCCCATCTCCTTCTCCTCTCTCTCCCTTCCCCATCTCCCCCATCTCCCTTTTCCCCCTCATCTTCCTTTCTCTCCCCCATCTCCCCCTCATCTCCCCCTATCTTCTCCTTCTCCCTCCTCTCCCTCCCTCATCTCCCCTCCCTCTCCTTCCCCCCCCTCATCTCCCTCTTTCTCCCCCCTCATCTCCCTTCTCCCTCCCTCTCCCTTCTTCTCTTCCCCTCATCTCCCTTCTCCCTCCTCCCCTTCCTCCCCCTCATTCTCCTCCTCTCCTCCCCTCATCTCCCTCCTCCCTTTTTCCTCATCTTCCTTTTCTCCCCCTCATCTCTTCTCCTCCTCTCCCTTCTCCCCCCCATCTCCTCCTCCTCACCCTTCTCCCTCCCTCCTCTCCCTCCTCCTCATCTCTATCACCAAACAGTCCCCATCACCCATCAACGTGTTTAATATTCTCTATATAAATTTAACACAATAAACATATAGAGATGTTGGAAAAATAATCATTAATGAAGGAGATAATAGAATGTTAAAGAATCTTTACTGGTAACAGGAGGCTGCAGTGTTAGGAAATAATGAACTTACTAATTGGTTCACAGGCAGACAGGGAGTAAGACAAGGCTGTGCTCTATCCCCAACACTGTATATTATATATTCAGAATTAAAAAGTTTATAAGTGGTAAAGGTGGACTAAAAGTTAATAGTAAAGTAATATGAAATACAGGTTATGCAGATGATACTGATCATATCACAGATAGTGAAGACGCGTTAACAGATTAGTGGAAAAAGGTGAAAAATGTGGTTTAAGAGTTAATGCTGTAAAGACTAAAGTAATCGTTGTATCCAAATTGGAAATAAATCCTAAAATAAAAGTTATGGACAGCGACAGGAAACTTAAAAAGGTGTTTGTGTATTTGGGAGATAACATCAGCTGTGATGGTAGATGTGTGGAAGAAATCAAACCAAGAAGAGGGCAAAGCACATACAGCATTTAATAATAAAAAACCCTAATAAAAGGGACATTAACTTAAAATTGAGTTAAAGATTGTTGAAAGGATATATATGGCAAGGACTGATGTATGGGTCAGAGGAGTGGACACTTTCAGCAGACACCAGAAAGAGGTTGGAGGCTTTAGAAGGTGGTGTGATAAGCGAATGCTAAGAATTAGCTACACTGACAGGAAATGAGAAAACTTCAGGAGAAATACTTGAAATGTACAGAAAAAGAAAACAGATAATTTGGTCATATAATTAGGGATGAAGGGATAATAACAGATATATTAATGGACAAAGTTGAGGGTAGGAGGGCCAGGGGAAGGCAGAGACTGGGATGAATGGATGAGGAATTAAAAGCTGGGTTCCCAGAGAGGTACAAAACCTTAGCGAATAAGTAAAATCAGCCCGAGAACGTTTAGAGTGGAGGACTGTGGTCGCCAACCCTCAGATATAAGGACGGCACTCTGATTGATAGATGTAAAACAAACACCTTACACCTCACCTGTCGTGGTTATAAACAACCTTCTCAAACACTCTAACCTTCACTTCCGCGGCGTTTAGAGCCACGACTTACAGTACTCCCGCTTGACACGTATTGATCCACAAGTACACCAGTGCTTAAATACATATCGTGTTAACTGGCATTTACGACGTTCTCCACACAGTAATGAACAAACTAACCCCAAGGATTTTCTTTTGTTTTTGATTAAAGTCAGATATTTCCCCCCAAAAACCTGAACGATAATTTACGCCAAGAGGGTAAGTAAGACAACGTTTATTTAGGTCTATTTGTTTTAAATGACTCGACTTTTATTTTTTACAGTTGTTAGTTCTTTTTCTTTCATCCGTTTGTGAATGCTGTGTGTTTACATTTCATTAGGCCGCCATGCACCGCCTCCTATCTAGAATACACCTCTTTGAAAATGGATAGATTTTACTTACCCGTCACTCTTGTTTATATACGAGAGGTTAACAGGGAAATGCTACGTAGAGAATGGAATGTGTCGACTTTTGAAACGTAAAGTAGAATTTCCTGGAAAGTTTAACATGATATTTGTGTTATAGTTATGTTATTTGTGTTATAGTTATGTTATTTGTTATAGTTATAGTTGAGTTATAGTTATGTTATTTGGTTATAGTTATATTTTGTGTTGTAGTTATGTTATTTGTGTTATAGTTATGTTATTTGTTATAGTTATGTTACTTGTGTTATAGTTATGTTACTTGTGTTATAGTTATGTTATTTGTGTTATAGTTATGTTATTTGTGTTATAGTTATGTTATTTGTGTTATAGTTATGCTATTTGTGCTATAGTGTTATTTGTGTTATAGTTATGCTATTTGTGTTATAGTTATTGCCTGTGTTATAGTTATGTTACTTGTGTTATAGTTATGTTATTTGTGTTATAGTTATGTTATTTGTGTTATAGTTATGTTATTTGTGTATGTTATATATTTGTGTATAGTATGTTACCTGTGCATAGTGTATTTGCATAGCAATTTGGTTATAGTTCTTGTGTTACAGTTTGTTATTTGTGTTATAGTTATGTTATTTGTGTTATAGTTATTTACTTGTGTATAGTTATATTTGTTATAGTTATGTTATTTGTGTTATAGTTATTTGTGTTATAGTTATGTTATTTGTGTTATAGTTATGCTATTTGTGTTATAGTTATGTTATTTGTGTTATAGTTATGTTATTTGTGTTATAGTTATGCTATTTGTGTTATAGTTATGTTATTTGTGTTATAGTTATGTTATTTGTAAGTTATTAGTAGTATTTATATTTGTGTATATGTTATTTGTGTTAAGTTGTTTACTGTGTAGTTATGTTATTTGTGTTATATTATTTTGTTATGTTATTGTCTATAGTATGCCATTTGTGCTTATAGTTATGCTATTTGTGTTATAGCTATGTTATCTTGTGTAAGTTATGTTATTTGTGTTATAGTTATATTTGTGTTATAGTTATGTTAATAAGTTATGTTATTTGTGTTAGTTATGTTATTTGTGCTATAGTTTTGTTATTTGTGTTATAGTTATGCGTTATGTGTGTTATAGTTATGTTATTTGTGTTATAGTTATGTTACTCTGTGTTATAGTTATGTTATACTTGTGCTATAGTTATGCTATCGTGTTATAGTTATGTTACCTGTGCTATAGCTATGTTATTTGTGCCATAGCTATGTTACTTGTCAGCATGTTATCTGTGCTATAGATGCCTGTGTGTACAGCTATGTCACTTGTGTTATAGTTATGTTATGTGCATGCGTTATCTGTGCCATAGCCATGCTACTGTGCCATTTGATTGTGCAGCTATGATGTGCTATAGTTATGTTACTTGTGTTTATAGCTATGTCTGTGTTATAGTTATGTTACTGTGTTATAGTTATGTTATTTGTGTTATAGTTATGTTACTTGTGTTTATAGTTATGTTACTTGTGTTATAGTTATTATGTTACTTGTGTTATAGTTATGTTACTTGTGTTATAGTTATGTTACTTGTGTTATAGTTATGTTATTTGTGTTATAGTTATGTTATTTGTGTTATATAAGTATTATTTGTGTTATAGTTATGTTATTTGTGTTATAGTTATGTTACTTGTGTTATAGTTATGTTACTCTAGTTACAGTTATGTTACTGTGCTATAGTTATGTTATTTGTGCTATAGTTATGTTATTTGTGCTATAGTTGCATGTTACCTGTGTTATAGTTATGTTACTTGTGTTATAGTTATGTTACTTGTGTTATAGTTATGTTACTTGTGTTATAGTTATGTTACTTGTGTTATAGTTATGTTACTTGTGTTATAGTTATGTTATTTGTGTTATAGTTATGTTATTTGTGTTATAGTTATGTTATTTGTGTTATAGTTATGTTATTTGTGTTATAGTTATGTTGTGTTATAGTTATGTTGTGTTATAGTTATGTTGTGTTATAGTTATGTTATTGTGTTATAGTTATGTTATTTGTGTTATAGTTGCTATATTTGTGTTATAGTTATGTTACTTGTGTTATAGTTATGTTATTTGTGTTATAGCTGTGCTATCTTGTGTTATAGTATAGCTATTTGTGTTATAGTTATGTTGCGTATAGCTATGTTATTTGTGCTATAGCTATGTTATTTGTGTTATAGTTATGTTATTTGTGTTATAGTTATGTTACTTGTGTATAGTTATGTTATTGTGTTATAGTTATGTTACTTGTGTTATAGTTATGTTATTTTTGTTATAGTTATGTTATTTGTGTTATAGTTATGTTATTTGTGTTATAGTTATGTTACTTGTGTTATAGTTATGTTATTTGTGTTAGTTATGTTTGTGTTATAGTTGCTATTTGTGTTATAGGTTATGTTATTTGTGTTATAGTTATGTTATTTGTGTTATAGTTATGTTACTTGTGTTATAGCTATGTTAATTTGTATATAGCTATGCTGTGTTATAGTTATGTTACCTGTGCTATGTTATGCTACTCTGTGCTATAGTATGTATGTGTATAGCTAGCCACTTGTGTTATAGTTATGTTACTTGTGTTATAGTTATGTTATTTGTGTTATAGTTATGTTACTCTGTGTTATAGTTATGTTACTTGTATAGTTATGTTACTTGTGTTATAGCTATGTTATTTGTGTTATAGTTTATGTTACCTGTGTATATAGTTATGCTACCTGTGTATAATGTACTATGTATAGCTATGTTTTACAGTATGTTTGTGCTATAATGTTATGTTAAGTATGATGTGCATAGTATGTACCTGTTAAGTTCATTATAGTATTACTGTGTTATAGTTATGTTACTAGTGTTAAGTTTATATGTTACTATTGCTATAGCTATGTTACTTGTGTTATAGTTATGTTACTCTGTGTTATAGTTATGTTACCTGTGCATAGCATGCAACCCAGATCCTGTGCAGCCACATCTGGCCACATCACCTGGCAATAGTGCACAGATGCACGTGCCATAGCCATGCCACCTGCGCCACAGCCATGTCACCTGCGCTATAGCCATGTCACCTGTGTCATAGCCATGCCATCTGTGCCATAGCCATGCCACCTAGCCATGATCTGCGCCATAGCCATGACCTGTGCCAAGCCATGCACTGTGCCATAGCCATTAGTTATGTTATTTGTGTTATAGTTATGTTATTTGTGTTATAGTTATGTTACTTGTGTTATAGTTATGTTACTTGTGTTATAGTTATGTTACTTGTGTTATAGTTATGTTATTTGTGTTATAGTTATGTTATTTGTATAGTTATGTTATATTGTGTAAGTTATGTTATTTGTGTTATAGTTATGTTATTTGTGTTATAGTTATGTTATTTGTAGTTAGTTATGTTACTTGTGTTATAGTTATGTTACTTGTGTTATAGTTATGTTATTTGTGTTATAGTTATGTTACTTGTGTTATGAGTTATGTTACTTGTGTTATAGTTATGTTATTTGGTTATAATTTGTTATAGCTATGTTATTTGTGTTATAGTTATGTTATTTCAGTTAGTTATGTTATTTGTGTTGTGATGTTACTTGTGTTTATAGTTATGTTATTTGTGCTTGTTATATATTTGTGTTATAGTTATGTTATTTGTGTTAGTTATGTACTTGTGTTATAGTTATGTTATTTGTGTTATAGTTTATTTATTTGTGTTATAGTTATGTTATTTGTGTTATAGTTTTGTTATTTGTGTTATAGTTATGTTTTTTGTGTTATAGTTATGTTACTTGTGTTATAGTTATGTTACTTGTGTTATAGTTATGTTACTTATATTTATAGTTATGTTATTTGTGTTATAGTTATATTATTTGTGTTATAATTTAGTACTTGTGTTATAGTTATGTTATTTGTGTTATAGTTATGTTATTTGTGTTATAGTTATATTGCTTGTTATAGTTATGTTATTTGTGTTATATTGTGCTTATAGTTATGTTATTTGTTATATGTATTTATTTTATTTATAGTTTTGTTATTTGTGTTATAGTTATGTTATTTGTGTTATAGTTTTGTCATTTGTGTTATAGTTATTATTTACTTGTGTTATGTTATGTTATTTGTTATAGTTATGTTACTTGTGTTATAGTTATGTTACTTGTGTTATAGTTATGTTACTTGTGTTATAGTTATGTTATTTGTGTTATAGTTATGTTACTTGTGTTATAGTTATGTTACTTGTGTTATAGTTATGTTACTTGTGTTATAGTTATGTTATTTGTGTTATAGTTATGTTATTTGTGTTATAGTTATGTTACTTGTTATAGTTATATTACTTGTGTTATAGTTATTTGTGTTATAGTTATGTTACTTGTGTTATAGTTATATTTACTTGTGTTATAGTTATGTTACTTGTGTTATAGTTATGTTATTTGTGTTATAGTTATGTTATTTGTGTGTTATAGTTATGTTACTTGTAGTTATAGTTATGTTATTTGTGTTATAGTTATGTTATTTGTGTTATAGTTATGTTACTTGTGTTATAGTTATGTTACTTGTGTTATAGTTATGTACTTGTGTTATAGTTATGTATTTGTGTTATAGTTATTTTACTTGTGTTATAGTTATATTACTTGTGTTATAGTTATGTTATTTGTTATAGTTATGTTATTTGTGTTATAGTTATATTTGTGTTAGTTATGTTATTTGTGTTATAGTTATGTTACTTGTGTTATAGTTATGTTATTTGTGTTATAGTTATGTTATTTGTGTTATAGTTATGTTATTTGTTATAGTTATGTTACTTGTGTTATAGTTATGTTATTTGTGTTATAGTTATGTTATTTATTATTTATAGTTATGTTATTTGTGTTATAGTTATGTTATTTGTGTTATAGTTATGTTACTTGTGTTATAGTTATGTTATTTGTGTTATAGTTATGTTATTTGTGTTATAGTTATAGTTATTTGTGTTATAGTTATGTTATTTGTGTTATAGTTATGTTATTTGTGTTATAGTTATGTTATTTGTATTTATGTTACTTGTGTTATAGTTATGTTATTTGTAGTTATAGTTATGTTATTTGTGTTATAGTTTTGTTATTTGTGTTATAGTTATGTTATTTGTGTTATAGTTATGTTACTTGTGTTATAGTTATGTTATTTGTGTTATAGTTTTGTTATTTGTGTTATAGTTATTATTTGTGTTATAGTTATGTTATTTGTGTTATAGTTTTGTTATTTGTGTTATAGTTGTGTTATTTGTGTTATAGTTATGCTATTTGTGTTATAGTTGTGTTATTTGTGTTATAGCTATGATATTTGTGTTATAGTTATGTTACTTGTGTTATAGTTATGTTATTTGTGTTATAGTTTTGTTATTTGTGTTATAGTTATGTTACTTGTGTTATAGTTATGTTATTTGTGTTATAGTTTTGTTATTTGTGTTATAGTTGTGTTATTTGTGTTATAGCTATGATATTTGTGTTATAGTTATGTTACTTGTGTTATAGTTATGTTATTTGTGTTATAGTTATGTTATTTGTGTTATAGTTATGTTATTTGTGTTATAGTTATGTTATTTGTGTTATAGTTATGTTACTTGTGTTATAGTTATGTTATTTGTGTTATAGTTATGTTATTTGTGTTATAGTTATGTTATTTGTGTTAAAGTTATGTTATTTGTGTTATAGTTTTGTTATTTGTGTTATAGTTGTGTTATTTGTGTTATAGTTTTGTTATTTGTGTTATAGTTGTGTTATTTGTGTTATAGTTATGATATTTGTGTTATAGTTATGTTACTTGTGTTATAGTTATGTTACTTGTGTTATAGTTATGTTACTTGTGTTATAGTTATGTTATTTGTGTTATAGTTTTGTTATTTGTGTTATAGTTGTGTTATTTGTGTTATAGTTGTGTTATTTGTGTTATAGTTTTGTTATTTGTGTTATAGTTATGTTATTTGTGTTATAGTTTTGTTATTTGTGTTATAGTTGTGTTATTTGTGTTATAGTTATGTTATTTGTGTTATAGTTATGTTACTTGTGTTATAGTTATGTTATTTGTGTTATAGTTATGTTATTTGTGTTATAGTTATGTTATTTGTGTTATAGTTATGTTATTTGTGTTATAGTTATGTTATTTGTGTTATAGTTATGTTATTTGTGTTATAGTTATGTTACTTGTGTTATAGTTATGTTATTTGTGTTATAGTTATGTTATTTGTGTTATAGTTATGTTATTTGTGTTATAGTTATGGTATTTTTGTTATAGTTATGTTATTTGTGTTATAGTTGTTATTTGTGTTATAGTTATGTTATTTGTTATAGTTATGTTAATTGTGTTATAGTTATGCTATTTGTGTTATAGTTATTGTTGTGTTATAGTTATGTTATTTGTGTTATAGTTATGCTATTTGTGTTATAGTTATGTTATTTGTGTTATAGTTATGTTATTTGTGTTATAGTTATGTTATTTGTGTTATAGTTATGTTATTTGTGTTATAGTTGTTATTTGTGTTATAGTTATGTTATTTGTTATAGTTATGTTATTTGTGTTATAGTTATGCTATTTGTGTTATAGTTATGTTGTGTTATAGTTATGTTAATTGTGTTATAGTTATGCTATTTGTGTTATAGTTATTGTTGTGTTATAGTTATGTTATTTGTGTTATAGTTATGCTATTTGTGTTATAGTTATTGTTGTGTTATAGTTATGTTATTTGTGTTATAGTTATGCTATTTGTGTTATAGTTATGTTATGTGATATATTGGTTTGGCGTGAGACAATGTGACAAAACGGACGAAGGATTTTGACAACCCTACCGAGACAACAGGAGTCGCGGTGATCATTTTGAAATTCATCATCGGACCCCTCTATATAGACACCTGTGTGTGTGTGTGCGTGTGTGTGTGTGTGTGTGTGCCTAAGTAGTAAATGAAACTTTGAGGGATCAGTACCGAGAGTTTTACCCGAGAAACAAAACAAAAATAGTGAAATAGTGATCGCCTTTTGTTTTTGTTAAGTTGTGTCGCAACAGTAATGTCATTTATGAATACATTTTAAATTTGCGAATTATTAAAGTATAAGTTATTACTTATAGTATATAAAAAAACGACAAAATAAAAAGATATACGAATATTTATAATTATTCATAAAACAAATATGACCTCCCCAAATACATTTTTAAACTCACCCCAACATATGTAAATTAAATATTATCTTTTTACTTATATTTCTTCACACACACACACACACACACACACACACACACACGCCATATACTTTAGGCCTCACTAACTAACGATCCAATATATAAATCATAAACCATCAACAATAAGCATTTCCTGGTATGGGTGAGTCAGTGATCATTCTCTCGTAAATAAACTCCAGGAAAAAAAATCAATTTGGACAGGTACAAAAGGTAGCGGCGCCATCACCAGGACTGTCACGGGGAGGAAGAGGCATCGTGTTGACACTTGGAGGGCAGGTAATCAAGGTGTGTTTGGTCGGGACTGATTGAGTGCTGGGAAAATTTTCTTGAAAATTGATAATTTATCTGAGCTGAGAGAGAGAGAGAGAGAGAGAGAGAGAGAGAGAGAGAGAGAGAGAGAGAGAGAGAGAGAGAGAGAGAGAGAGAGAGAGAGAGAGAGAGAGAGAGAGAGAGAGAGAGAGAGAGAGAGAGAGCTAAAGAGAGAGAGAGCTAGCGAGAGAAGAGAGAAAAAGAGAGATCGAAAGAAAGATAAAAAAGAGAAATGGAAAGATATATAAAAATACAAAACACAAAACAAACAAAGTTACCCGAACATCTCCTACATTGGTTATTGGGCGAGTGACGTCAGAACATAAACAAAGGCATCAACCAATCAGCTCCTCCCTCAGGGCGATAACTTAACCTTCCCCCATTGGATAAAAAAAAAACCTTCTCCACGCCTTACAGTTTATCGTCCTCCCATACGGCTTCCTCAGGTGTAAATTAATTGTAATCATTGTAGTATTGGCACGGTAATGGGCGACTAAATTACCTGGATTAATTAAGTAATGGACACGCCGTTAGTTCCTCTCAAAGGATTTTTTTTTTAAAGAGATAATTCATGGGTGTTAACTTCATTATACAACAAAACGGTGATACATTGACGCGTTTATTCATTATTTATTGTTAATTTTTTTTCTCCTTTGTTTCTTATTTTTGTCTTTGTCTTCTTTTCTATTCCCAGATATTTATTAGGCCATATTTGTCCCTTTTTCTTTATTTTTATATATTTCCCTGATTTTATTCTGTATTTGTACAATTAAGACAACTGTGTGTGTGTATGTGTGTGTGTGTGTGTTTAAAGTCAATGTAAAAGAGGGGCGCGCGTCCCCCCCCCCCCAGCAGCCTCAGGTGTGGGTCGGGCAGGTCGAGGTGAGTTGATTGGCCGACCATCAATTTACAAATTAATAGCCAATTATTTTTAACAGCGATAAGCATAAATTGGCAATATTTATTCAGATCAATGAACCGTAAAACATACTCTTCCCCTCAAGTGATCTCTCCCTTTTCTTTCCCGTGTTTCTTTTATTTGTCTCTCTCTCTGGTTTTCTTTCATATTGAGTACACGGTAGGAGAGACATCTACTGGGGGCAGTTACGATGGGAAAAGCCAAACTTGTATTCGGCTCTCTGATTAGGTTTGGTTATGTTAGGTTAGGTTTAGGGTGGGGTTGGTTAGGTTTAGGGTGGGGTTGGTTAGGTTTAGGGTGGGGCCCATGGTAGGCTTAGGCGGGGCTGGTTGTGGCTCAGGGTGGCCAGTTAGGCTTAGGTGCGGGGCTGGTTGTGGCCAGGGGCGGGGCCGGTTGTAATGAAAGTGGGCTGGTTGTGGCCTATAGGTGGGGGCTGGTCAGGCTTAGGGGTGGGGCTAGCCAGGCTCTAGGGTGGGGCCTGTCAGGCCCAAAGTGGGCCACAGGCCTAGGTGGGGCCAGGCCTAGGTACAGGCCTAGGGTGGGCCGGGCTGTGGCCTGGGGGTGCGGGGGCTGGCCAGGCCTGGGGGTGGGCCACAGGCCCAGGGTGGCCCACAGCCCGAGGGGCGGGCTGGCCAGGCCAGGGTGGGCCAGTCAGGCCCAGCGCCACAGGGCCCAGGGTGCACCAGGCCTGAAAGGGGCCAGGCCCAGCGGGGCCGGGTCAGCCCAGGGGCGGGGCCACAGGCCTAGGGCACTGGGTCAGGTCGAGGTGTGGGGCCGGGTCAGGCCTCAGGTGCCAATAGGCCTAGGGCGGGGCTGGCCAGGCCGCGGGGCTGTCAGGTTTAGGTGGCCTAATAGGCCCAGGGTGGCCGGGTCAGGCCTAGGGTGGGGCCACAGGGCCTAGGCGGGCTGGCTAGGCCTAGGGCGGGGCCGGTTGTGGCCTAGGGTGGGGCTGGTTAGGCTTCAGGGGTGGGGCCAGGCTTAGGTGGCTAGGCTTAGTGGGGCTGGCTAGGCTTAGGGTGGGGCTTAGGCTAGAAGAAATTAGCTTATGGCAGGGGTAGGTTGGGTCAGGTGTACTGTATATACTGTAGGTGGCCATAAATACACACACACACGTATCATAAAACCCCCACTGGTCTCGTGTTCCCTGACCGATAAATTGAACCTAACCTCTGCTCTATAGGTATTCAAGCATTATTCTATTAAACTCCAGCAACATAAATTCTGGCTGGGAGATTCCTTCACGTCGGTCAAAATGAATCCCAGGAATGTTAAGCTGAAAAAGGAGAGAGAGAGAGAGAGCTACATCATTTTCCACAATACACTCAGGATTTCATCTTTATCTGGTATGACTGAGGAATTTAGAAGAGTCAATACATCGTTTCCCCCGATGTGTGTAGACCTTTCTGACTTGACTGATAAGAGTTTTCTTTTTACAATTGGGGGAGATGTTTTATTTATTTATATCTTTATACCGCCTTGATTTGTATTCTTAATTACCCCTTGAGCTCTTGTATGTTCAGGGATGTATCGTGTGTTGGACTCTATGTCAAACTGTAGTGTTATATATTCGTCGTTACTGTTCTCACCTCTATAATGTATAACGTTATCGAACATTTGATGGTCTTAGTATGTCATCATAATTTATGTTTTTCATTTATTCTTTTTTTTCTATTTTGGGAGGGAAATAAATTCAAAAAGAGCCGGAAGCTTTTCATGGGAGGGCGACGTGTGTGTGTGTGTGTGTGTGTGTGTGTGTGTGTGTTAACTCCTCAATTTGCTTATCGACACGGACTCATATTCCCGAAATCAAAACAAATTGGTTCAGGCGTTAGCACACACGGCGCCGGCAGTCAAAAACATGTTTCACGGGGATTAAAATATTTTTGGTACAGATATTATAACTCTGAGCCTCTGCACGCTCGACTACACGTACGGACGCGCGTACTCTCACCCCCACACACACACACACACCAACAAACTCATAATATACAAACATACATACAATATTTACTTCACCTAAACAAGAAGATATCACCGTCTATTTCAAACACAAAGAACACAATTAATTCATGCTTGAACTTAAATCAATATTTTTTTATTTAAATCGATAATTCTTGTATTTATTTGAGACTTAAGGGGAAGTACTATTTTGCGTATAGTAGGAAGACGAAACAGAAAAGTATTATAAAGAGTAAATAAACTAAATTAAGTATTAGAACATTGATAAGGGATAGACAGGAGCTTACTGAAGAAGATTAAAGTACAAACTACATTTATGAACTTAGAGAAAACATTATAAGAGATTAATTAAGGCTCTTGGAGAGTGTTAATATTGTATGAGGAACGTTGAAGATTGGTGAAGACTGTCAAGAACATATAACAAGGACGCTGCGGCAGTATATCAACAAGAGAGTGAGTCCGACACACCCGGGAGGAGTGCCCCAGGGACCGTCGTGTAGTCCTGGTTATTTGATGTCGTCTTGGCGGCATCAGTAAGAGAAGAGACAACAGTGGGTCACTTTGGGATGAAACTGAGACATGTTGATAAAGATAAGTTTTTTCTTTATATATTGTTGCTGTTGTCGTTTTGTTGTTCTTGTTGTTCTTGTTTTGTCGTCGTCGTCATTATTTTGTTGTTGTTATTGTTGTGTTGTGCTTGTTATTGTCGTTGTGTTTTGCTATTCAATGTTTTTCTGTGTTGTTCTGGTGTGTGTGTGTGTGTGTGTGTGTGTGTGTGTAGCTTAGGTTAGGTTAGGTTAACCTTTGACTCGTTGAGGTTAGGTGAGGTTATGTTAGGTCCGGTTAGGTTAGCTTACGTTACGTCTGGTTAGGATATAGGTCAGGAAAGTTAGCGTTAGTGTTTAATCATCAGTTGAAATACACTGGGGAAGGAGGGGGGGGGGGCGTTAATTATCAGGTGAGACATTGAGAAAAACCCTGACAACCTTTCTGTAAGCAATATACATCACAACACAGAGTAAACGTCACATCACACAATATCAACACCACAGCACACCAACACAAACCATCAACACCACAACATACACTATCAACACCACAAAACACACTATCACACCACAACACACACTATCAACACCACAGCACACCAACACATACCATCAACACCACAAAACACACTATCACACCACAACACACACTATCATACCACAACACACACTATCAACATCACAACACACAACACACACTAATGTCACAACACACACTATCAACACTACAACACACACTATCAACATTAAACACACACTATCACACAACACACATCATCAACACCACAACAAACACAATCAACACAACACACTATCAACACCACAACACACACCACCAAACACCACAACACACCAACACTACAACACACCAAACAACCCACAACACATATTTTCAACACACAACATACACCTATCAACACCACAACACACCAACACCAACACACCATGAACACCACAACACACACTAGCAACACCACAACAAACACGAACACACACCATCAATACCACAACATACGCTATCACACCACAACACACACTATCAACACCACAATAATCACAATCAACACAACTCACACTATCAACAATACAACACACACTATCAACACCACAATACACACCAACACACCATCAACATCATAACACACACCAACACACACCAACACACCATTAACACCCTAACACATACTATCAACACCACAACATATACTATCAACACCACAACACAACAACACACACTATCGACACCACAACACACCATCAACACCATAAAAGAACATCAACGCCACATTGAACACAACTCACACTATCAACACCACAACTCACAACACACCATCAACACCACAACACACACCATCAACACCACAACACACTATCAACACCACAACACACACTAACACACACCATAACATACACCATCAACACCCTATCAACACCACAACACACCACTGCTTACACACACCAACAACACCACAAAACACACTATCACACAACAACACACACTATCAACATTACAACACACACTATCAACACCACAACACACACTATCAACACCACAACACACACCATCAACACCACAACACACACACTATTAAAAACAACACACACTATCAACACCACTACACACTATCAACACCACAACACGCACCATCAACACCACAACACACTATCAACACCACAACACACACTATCAACATTACAACACACACTATCAACACCACAACACACACCATCAACACCACAACACATAAACTATTAAAACAACACACACTATCAACACCACAACACACACACTATCAACACCACTACACACTATCAACACCACAACACACACCAAAAACACTACAACACATACTATCAACACAACACACACACTATCAACACCACAACACACACCATCAATACAACACACACTATCAACACCACAACAAACACAATCAACACAACTCACACTATCAACACCACAACATACACCAGAATTGACGAGTCAGGAAGATCTAAACAAATTTTTCGAATGGTCTGAAAAATGGCAGATGAAATTCAATGTGGACAAATGTAAATTACTCAATATAGAAGATGCAAACAGGGAAACCAGATACCAGACGAACAACGATGTTATTGAGAAATCCGACTGCGAGAGAGATTTAGGAGTAATGATAAGTGGGAATCTTAAGCCAAGTAAACAATGTGTATTTGCTCGAAACAAGGCTAATAAAGTACTTGGGTTCATACAAAGGAGTGTTAGTTACAAGACTAGCGAGGTCATCTTAAAATTATATCTTGCGCTTGTGAGACCTCACTTGGATTACGCAGTTCAATTCTGGTCACCGTATTACAGAATGGATATAGAATCATTGGAAAGAATTCAGAGGAGAATGACGAGACTAATCCCGGGTATTAGAAGCCTTGAGTACTGTACAGAGACAGGTTAAAGCATCTTAATTTGCACTCCCTCGAGAGACGTAGAATGAGGGGCAATATGATAGAGTGGTATAAATGGAAGTCAGGGCTGAACAAAGGGGACATTACAAAGGTACACAAACTATCCAACCAGGAGCAAACCCGTAACAATGGTTTTAAATTAGACAAATTTAGATTTAGGCGCGAAATGGGTAAACATTGGTTTGGAAATAGAGTAGTGGGCGAGTGGAACAAGTTGCCAAATATCATCATTAACTCGAATACGCTGGATATATGAGCAATAGGGGCTGGGTGTAAATTGGACTGCCCAGTATGGGCCAATAGGCCCGCTGCAGTTTCCTCCAATCTTATGTTCTTGACTGTAAGGGTGCGTACTGGAGTATACCTGTTGACCCGGCGGACCGCCCCAAAACTGCTTTCGCGGACGGCAGCCGTTTATTTTGTTTCAATAGGTCACCTTTCGGGTTTACGGCGGCACCAGCCACGTTCATGAGGGCGGTGAACCAGTCTCACACGTGTGCTTGGGCGTAACGCTATGGCTTACCTGGACGATGTTATCGTCTATAGTAAAGATATGGATTTGCACATGCGGGATGTAGATGAGGTTCTATCGGGCATGAAAGCGGCCGGACTGAAACTGTCCCTTAGAAAATGTGCGTTCGCGCGCCAGGAAGTTAAGTTCCTGGGATTCACCGTAGGTCACGGCGGTGTTAGACCTGACCCGGTGAAAGTGAAAGCGATCTCAAAGATGCCACCCCCACCAGAGCCAGGGGTGTGAAACAGTTCATCGGCGCCGCCATTCTTTTCAGACGTCACATGCCTCACTTTTCAGAGGCGGCCCTCCCCCCTTACGAAACTTACAAGGAAGTCGGTTCAGTTTAAGTGGTATGGGGAGGCAGATAAAGCTTTTAACCAATCTAGTGAGTCCATACCGAAATACAGTATAAGATTTTAATAAACTTGTAATTTTAAAATCAATCTAGTCATTGTCTACTAAAGTAACCATTGTGCAATCTCATCCTAAATCCTAGGTTAGCTTAGTTAGCCAACAAACTCTGTAATATGTAAAACCAGGGGTGTCGTCCCCCTCTGTTTCACTCATTAAACTTCTTTTCCAGCCTTCCACCCCACGACTATACAGTATGTTGTGACTTCTCTATCCCTCATGTCTGGCTGTGCCTTGAGCCCCAGCATGCCTTCCATCCATTCTCCAACTTAACCTAAAAAAAAAAAAAAAAAAAAAAAAAAAAAAAAAAAAAGTGTTGGCTGTGTAGACGACGGTAGGAGTGCAGTGATCCTGAACCTCCCAACGATCGACTTAGTGGACGTGCCCATTCAAATTGTTAGGTTATACGAAAATATCATAGTCTATCACTGTGTACGAATCCCCTATTAATTTCCCCTATTGAACTAGTAAAATAAAGCTGTAACACGTATTTGTGTTTTATATACTACACTTGTACTGAGCCTGTGTTAATATACGTAGTCATCCCCACACCCTCGAGTCATGCTACCTACTTCTCTCACTATACGACCCTACTACAATAAACTCCTACCTTACCTCTTCATATGAGATTTTGACTCATTATAAAACACTATCCACACCACAACATCAACCTAGAGAAGTCGACTTGTGAAAGAGACCTAGGGGTACTTGTAAGCCCGGACCTACGGCCTAAAAAACAGTGCGTTAATGTTCGAAATAAGGCAAACAGGGTATTAGGTTTTTATATCTAGAAGTGTAAGTAATAAGAGTGCGGAGGTCTTATTGCAACTATATCTTGCGCTAGTCAGGCTGCACCTCGATTATGCGGTTCAGTTCTGGTGCCCTTATTATAGAATGGATATAAATTCACTGGAGTCGGTGCAGCAAGGAATGACGAAAATGATTCCGGGACTTAGATACCTTCCATATCAAGATAAGTTAAAAAAACTAAACTTGCATTGTTAGATTACGTTAGGTCAGGCTAAGTTAGATCAGGTTCGATTAGTTTAGATTAGGTTAACTTTAGGGTGGTTAATCCTCAGGTGATAGAAGCTGTTGGAGTGAAGCTTGAGGTTTACATTGACCTAAATAACATAATATAAACCAGCATAAATCCTCGACAACAGACACCAATCATTCTAACCAAAAACCCGAAATGCGAAACTCTTTAGTATTTCATAAACGATAAAAAAATACTCAATAAAAGTTACAACATGTATCGAATGTCACACTCGCTTTTTTCATGTTTGACCTTTTAATGTTTTTTTCGCGGGTGAAGTGTAAATTTTCACCTTTTAATTTATTTTTCCCCAGGTAAAGCGTTTGTTTTTAGCCTCAATGTTTTTTCCCCAGGTCGTATTTGCTTTTATGTATATTAGAATGCTATTTTTTTGGCAGTATGAACATGCATAACATAAGAAAATAAGGAGTCTGCAATAGGCCGGTTGGCCTGTGCATGCCAGCTCCTGTCGAGAGTTACTACCACTCTCTATCATCCATGAATCTATCTAGCCTCCTTTTGAAACTTTCCAGAGTTCCCGCACTTACTACAAAGTTGCTAAGCTTGTTCCACTCGTCCACCACCCTATTTGTGAACCAGTTTCTTCCTATCTCCCTCCTAAACCTAAACTTATCCAACTTGAATCCGTTGCTCCGAGTCCTATCCTGCTCGGATATTATAAGAACTTTATCTATATCCCTTTATTGATTCCTTTCACCCACTTAAATACTTCTATCATATCTCCCCGCACTCTTCGTCTTTCTAGGGAATGCAAGTTAAGTTTCTTTAACCTATCCTGATATGGAAGGTTTCTAAGTCCCGGAATCATTTTTGTCATTCTTCGCTGCACCGACTCTAGTGAATTTATATCCATTCTATAATAGGGGCACCAGAACTGAACCGCATAATCGAGGTGCGGCCTGACTAGCGCAAGATATAGTTGCAATAAGACCTCTGCACTCTTGTTACTTACACTTCTAGATATAAAACCCAATACTCTGTTTGCCTTATTTCGAACATTAACGCACTGTTTTCTAGGCCGTAGGTCCGGGCTTACAAGTACCCCTAGGTCTCTTTCACAAGTAGACTTCTCTAGGTTGATGCTGTTAAGGCTGTATACATTATAAGTATTTGTTCTTCCAATATTAAGTACGCTGCACTTGCTGGTGTTGAATTTCATTTGCCATTTTTCAGACCACCCCTGCAGTTTATTTAGATCCTCCTGTAATGCATTTGCATCCGGCCCTGAATTAATTTGGCGCCCTATTTTGGTATCATCCGCAAACTTGCTTATGAAGAATTGGCCTTTTTATTATTTATTCCCAGGATGAGGTACGATCAGATCAGACAGACAGACAGTCTCCTGCCTCACTTTGATACCATAACCTTCTCACTTTTCCATCACGAGAATTCACGATTTACTCTCTCTCTCTGCTACCTTTCCTCCTTTCACCCCCCTAAATGACCCCCCCCCCCCAACGATTATTACCACCGAGCATGAATTACACGTTGTTCGGGAGGTACACGTGGTGAGGGAGGAGGTACACGTGGTGAGGGAGGAGGTACACGTGGTGAGGGAGGAGGTACACGTGGTGAGGGAGGAGGTACACGTGGTGAGGGAGGAGGTACACGTGGTGAGGGAGGAGGTACACGTGGTGAGGGAGGAGGTACACGTGGTGAGGGAGGTACACGTGGTGAGGGAGGTACGTGGTTAGGGAGGAGGTGCACGTGGTTAGGGAGGAGGTGCGTGGTTAGGAGGAGTACACCACGTGTACCTAAAATGTGTGAAGTGTGTGTGTGTGTGAGAGTAATATACTAATAATAATAATAATAATAATAATATATATATAATAATAAACGGTTTATTAATAGAGTTGCAGCCGGTGGCTGAAAATATACACTTACATTTGATTTGGACATAATGAGGTGTGTGTGTGTGTGTGTGTGTGTGTGTGTGTGTGTGTGTGTGTGTGTGTGTGTGTGGAGGTGTGTGTGGAGTGTGTGTGAGATGTGTGGAGGTGTGTGTGTATGTGTGTGTGTGCTGTGTGTGTGGTGTGTGTGTGTGTGTGTGTGTGTGTGTGTGTTGTGTGTGCGTGGGGTGTGTGGAGGTGTGTGTGTGTGTGTGTGTGTGTGGGTGTGTGTGTGTGTGTGGAGGGTGTGTGGAGGTGTGTGTGTGTGTGTGTGGAGTGTGTGGTGTGTGGGAGGGTGTGTGGGTGTGTGTGGTGTGTATATATAATAATTAACGGTTATTGAAAAGTTCTGCAGCCCGAAGGCTGAAAATATACATTAACATAAATGACTTATTACATACATTGGTGGTTTAACAAAGCCTTCATTAGAAGGTAAAGGAACATACAGTGAACATACAGATTAATGTAGGTGTTGAACATACAAAACGTAGTGTAGTAACTCCCTCCCAGATGGTATTAGGAGGGACCTCACGTGGTGTAGTAGTTCCCTCACAGATGGTGTTATGAGGGCCTCACGTGGTGTAGTAATTCCTCACAGATGGTGTTATGAGGGCGTCACGTGGTGTAGTAATTCCCTCACAGATGGTGTTATGAGGGGCCTCACGTGGTTAGTAATTCCCTCACAGATGGTGTTATGGGGCCTCACGTGGTGTAGTAATTCCTCACAGATGGTGTTATGAGGGGCCTCACGTGGTGTAGTAAGTCCCTCACAGATGGTGTTATAGGGGCCTCACGTGGTGTAGTAATTCCCTCACAGATGGTGTTATGAGGGGCCTCACGTGGTGTAGTAATTCCCTCACAGATGGTGTTATGAGGGCCTCACGTGGTGTAGTAATTCCCTCACAGATGGTGTGATGGGGGCCTCACGTGGTGTAGTAATTCCTCACAGATGGTGTTATGAGGGGGGCCTCACGTGGTGTAGTAATTCCTCACAGATGGTGTTATGAGGGGGCCTCACGTGGTGTAGTAATTCCCTCACAGGTGGTGTTATGAGGGCCTCACGTGGTGTAGTAACTCCTTCACATATGGTGTTATGAGGGGCCTCACGTGGTGTAGTAATTCCTCACAGATGGTGTTATATGAGTGAGGTGTGGTTCCAGGCCTTCCTATCGTAGACGGATTAACACATCGCTGGCTGTTGAGTCTCATGGGCCGTTATCACTGGGTACCTGGGACCTCACTGTGTGAAGGTCAACTTGGGTACCACTGTTACTGTTGAGTTGTTCTCACTGACTTAAGCACTGTTCACCACTGTTTAACACTGGTTCCGTTCCTTTCATGAAATAGTACTTCTGGCAGAACATGTTGATATTCCGGTGGGGAGGAGGGTTCAGGGGAAGGGGTTGGTATGGGCCAACATAACAGTTGACCTGGCTGCTCTGAGAGGCCAGGTACGTCTTGTCCTTCGGTGGTCAAGGTGTGGTGTGTGTGTGGAGGTGTGTGTGGTGTGTGTGTGTGTGTGTGTGTGTGTGTGTGTGTGTGGGGGGTGTGTGTGTGGGGTGTGTGTGTGTGTGTGTGTGGAGGTGTGTGTGTGTGTGGAGGTGTGTGTGTGTGGAAGTGTGTGGTGTGTGTGGAGGTGTCTGTGGAGGTGTGTGTGGAGGTGTGTGTGGTGTGTGTGGAGGTGTGTGTGGTGTGTGTGGGTGTGTGTTGTGTGTGGAGGTGTGTGTGGTGTGTGTGGAGGTGTGTGTGGTGTGTGGGGGTGTGTGTGTGTGGATGCGTGTGTGTGTGGAGGTGTGTGTGTGTGAGGTGTGTGTGTGTGTGGAGGTGTGTGTGTGTGTGTGGGAGGTGTGTGGGTGTGTGTGTGTGTGTGTGTGTGTGTGTGGAGGTGTGTGTGTGTGTGGAGGTGTGTGGAGGTGTGTGTGTGGAGGCGTGTGTACAGGTGTGTGTGGTGTGTGTGGTGTGTGTGTGTAGGTGTAGGTTTGTGTGGAGGTGTGTGTGTGTGTGTAGGTGTGTGTGTGTGTGTGTAGGTGTGTGTGTGTGTGTGTGTGTGTGTGGAGTATCATTACAACAGAAAGACATTAGCGTATATTTATGTGACTTCAACTCTCTACTTTTCACCTCACTTGAAAACTTTAGGACTCTAAAGTGATGTTTTTTTTTCTTTTGGCAAAAAAAATAAATAAACGTACCAGGACAGAATTTACGTCATCAAGTGTGCGTGTGCTATTTGATCTCTTATTGCGGGGGTTTATAAGTGACATGTAATCATTGAGTTTATACTTCTGGCTGTTAGATAGTCTTTTGTTTTATGTCACCGGATATTCCAGTATAAACACAGGTATAAGGAAGATGTGATAGTTTGGCAGGAGATATAGACGCACGAGAGGGTATATACACGAAAAAATGCATGTAGGTTCCCAAACATACAGAGAGGATCTTAAAACAAACACACAGGCTCCTAAAACACACATACAGGCTCTTAAAACACACACATGCTCCCAAAACACACACAGCAAAACTCCAAAAAAAACGCACAGGCTCTAAAAACACACGTATTCCTACCACACGAAACAAAACACACATACTCCTAAAATACACACAGGCTCTTAAAACACACACAAACTGGCTACTAAAACACACACACACACACACACACACACACACACACACACACACACACACTACTAAAACAGACACACACACTCTTAAAACACACACACATACTACTAAAACAAACAAACACACACTCTCTTAAAACACACCCATAACCCTAAAACAGAGAGACAAACACACACACACACACACACACACACTACTAAAACAAACAAACACACACTCTCTTAAAACACACCCATAACCCTAAAACAGAGAGACAAACACACACACACACACACACACACACTACTAAAACAAACAAACACACACACACACACACACACACACACACACACACACACACACACACACACACCTAAAACAGATTCACAAACACAGAACTATCATGGTAAAGATCGTGAACAGAGACATAGAATATAATTATCCAGTATAATTATGGTATAGCCTGCGGTGGTAATTGTCTAAGGTGTAATCTGCTCACCTGCTGAATAATTAAGAACGACCTTGATATATATAAAAATTTCACACATGGATGGAATTGAGTTACAAGATTGTCTGGTACACCTGTTGGCTCATTCATTAATATTATTCACTTCCCTTCAAGATTTCTTAAGACTTTATGAATGTTTAAAATAATGAAGCAAAAAACTTTTACTAAAATATATGATAATTTAAGATAAACATTAAGCAATTTACACACATATCCAAACTTAAGAAAATGTAAAAACAAGAGCAAGCATGAATTATTAGGAACCCGTACTAGATAAAATAATCCCTCACTCACAAAATAATTCCATCAGACATGTCAGGAAAACATGGTCTTAAAACTGACCAAATGAAGCAAAAAAAAGAGTATGTATCATACTCAAGGCACGGTATTAGCTTTGTTAGAGAGGACCAAGAGAACACCTTACCTACCTCCCTGGCCATGGAGGGGGGACAGGGGTCGAGGTGGGGAAAGGGGTTTAGGAGGAGGGGGAACGAGGGTGTGAGGAGGAAGGGGGAAGGAGGAAGGGGAACGAGGTGTGAGGAGGAAGGGGAACGAGGGTGTGAGGAGGAAGGGGGAGGAGCGTGAGACGGAGGGATGGGGATAGGAGGATGAAGGAAAGGTGAAGAAGGATGAGAGGCAGGGGGAAGGGTGTGAAAAGGGAGGGGAAGGAGAAAGAGAGAGTGAAAGGTTGTGGAAGGGTGTGAGGAGGAAGGAGAAGTAGGGTTAGGAGGAGAGTGAGGCGGGGGGGAAGGAAGGGGGTGAAGTAGTATGTGTGAGTAGTTCAGTTGTTCCTCAGGTCAGGTCAGAGTTATGGTTCACCCCCTGTGTCTAATTTCGTCGTGATGAACGTGGTTTACGGTTCAATGTTAAACGGTGCTTGTTCGCGTGTCTGACCTGGCCGCTCCCTCCCTCACGCTAATCGCCGCCTTGGCAGAAGAGTAATCCACCTGGGTGATTTAAGACCCTAATGCACCCGAATGTAGGACGTTTGGGCCAGGGTGATTAGGACCTAACCTGACCTAACCTAACATAACATAATATAACATAACCTAACTAAACCTAACGTAACATAACCTAACTTAACCAAACCTAACCTAACTCATAAGCGGCTCTAGGGGTGATGGTCGGTTAAGGTACTGAAAACTTTATATATAAATATATATATATATATATATATATATATATATATATATATATATATATATATATATATATATATATACACACACACACACACATTCACACACCCATATACATATATAATCAAAGACCTCACCAGCCAGGACTCGAACCCTCGACCTACTGTGTGGGACGGGAACGCTACCGACCGTACCACAAAGCCACAAAGTCCGCGTGTTATATGGACTAAAACTGAAGTGTGTGTATATATATATATATATATATATATATATATATATATATATATATATATATATATATATATATATATATATATATATACAGTATTTTTTGGTTTTATCGTACAGTATTTATTACAATAAAGTAGTCTCAATGCTGTTTCAATGCCATTTTTGACCGTCATCCCTCTGTTCATGCTTAAGATAATCACTTAGATGAATTCTTAGAAATTGGTGAATGAAATATTTATTATTATTATTAATTATTATTATTATTATTATTATCATTATCATTATTATTATTATACCTATATTTTAAATCAATAATTATACAATTATTTTGTTATCATTAAGCATCATAATTGTCATTGCTATTATCGCCATACAGTGCTGTTGATAAAACTGTAACTGGCCATTATTGTTGTCATTCGTCACAACATGTTCTCACTAATATGAATCATTTCCAATCATACTCTCATGAAATTTATCCAAAAGTAATTCCATTTGTAAATATGAAATATATTCAACACACATTAAACCCGACAAAAATACGAATATTTCTTCATTTGCAAAACAAAATGAACAGACAATTTCATTGACAAACAACACCCATCAATGTACGCATGTTTTATGGCAAGTGCAGTACAGTACAGTACAGCACAGTATAGTATAGTACAGTACAGTATAGTACAGTACAGTATAGTACATAACAGTAGTACAGTATAGTACAGCACAGTATAGTATAGTATAGTATAATTACAGTATAGTATAGTACAGTATAGTACAGTATAGTACAGCATAGTACAGAGTGGCACAGTACATAAGGACAGTATAGTATAGTACGGTACAGTTTAGTACCGGTATTGTACAGAACAATTACCAGTACAGTATAGTACAAGAACAGTACAGAACAGTACAGTATAGTACAGTACAATATAGTACAGAGGTAAGAGTATAGTACAGTACAGTATAGTACATAACAGTACAGTACCAGTACATAACAGAACAGTACAGTACAGTACAGTATAGTACATAACAGTACAGTACAGTATAGTATAGTACAGAACAGAACAGAACAGAACAGTACAGTATAGTACAGTACAGTACAGAACAGTACAGCACAGCACAGCACAGCATAGTACAGCATAGCACAGCACAGCACAGCACAGTACAGTACAGCTATTCTGGTACAGAACAGAACAGTACAAAAAACATTTTTCAGAACAGTACAGTAAAGTGCGGTACAGTACAGTACAATACATTAAAGTTCAGTAATGTACTGTGCAGTAAAGTCCAGTGCAGTACAGTGTAATATAGTACAGTACAGTACAGTACCTGACAAAATCCACAGTGTGACATATTGTGGTAATCAACTCTCAAATTACTGCCTCATTAAGAGAGTATCATCAGGTGACTGATAACGAGGGGCTGGGTCTAATTACTCTCAGTTGTTGGGTAGTTTGGTATTTACTGTGATTATCATACGAGCAGGTGATCCATAACGGTCTTGTGGTGAAAATAATGTACAAGCTGCAGTGTGTGTGTGTGTGTGTGTGTGTGTTCCCACACAGGATAGTGAAATGCGTCTAGTGTGGCAACATTCTGTTAAGGTGCAAGCATTGCTTGCTCCCTCTCGCTTTCATCTACAACCGCTGGCTAGCCCTCGTGGCGAACAGGGAAGCAACTCGCATAAGTTTTCCCCTGCCAGTACACAGCCTCTTTACCAAAAAGACTCCTGCTGTGCCTCCTCGTGGCAACACACGGTATCTGGGTGCATTGTGGGCCCAGGCTAGACCAGTAGGGGTCTCGGAGGAGCAGTGGGCCCCAGAGGGACGGCGCATAGGCCCACTGGCTTGTGGACACGTCCTGGCGCTTACCAACCATTGCCCCGCTGCTTTGCTGATTAACCTTGTTAAGTATAAGGTTACAGGAGTAAACCCCGAACGAAATATCTGCGGTGGAGCCCCGCATCAGGCAGAATTGCTTACAGAGCCCCAACAAGACCCCAACAGTGGTATAGGCAGATGAGGCGAACAACATGGGAACCCAACGACTATACCGACGGACGAAGGCAATGCATGATGGACAGGCTACTAAGGCGAAACCCAACAAACTGGTCTATCAGCAGTCCATTGCAACTCTCCCTCTCCCCAGTCGTTGCAACACTTGTACCACTGGATCAGGAAAAGGGAATGCTAAGATGTGTGGTTGCAGCCTGCGCTCCTGCCTCACCACAGAAATCAACTCACGTACAGCCATCATCCAGCTCATCATACCTCTCATCATCATCAAAACCCCTATACCCCCAAAAGTCCTATGGCGACGGGGACAGGCAGAGATGACTGCCGGGAGTCTCCAGTCACAACTCTGCACATGGGCGGCACAGATATGATGATCGTTTATGTATTGGGATCTAGGCAGCAGTGCAGTCCGGTCCTGTCTGTGCGACCGAGCAGCCCTTTCGAGGAGCCACTCTGCTCACCCCACATGGGGAGGGGGCTAGAAAGGGTGCCCTAAACATAGCCTGCCTAAACAAAAACAAAAATCTGACTGGGCAACCGAACCCAATAAGGTCATCCTTATGCGGTCGAAAACACAATCAAAATCACAGATCCAAACAAAAACAAGCTATATAACTTCTTATGGTCGCTGCATGGAATATCAGGACCCTCTGGATACTGGCACAAATGAGCGTCCTGAAAGAATAACCGCCCTTGTGGCAAAAGAGCTGGCTAGGTATAACATCGACACAGCAGCCATTAGTAAATTCCGGCTCCCAGACGAGGATCAACTCACAGAACGGGGGCCTGGCTATACCTTCTTCTGGAAGGGTAATCCTGCTGCAGGGATAAACCGCATTTATAAAGTTGGCTTTGTCATCCGCCAACGCATCCTACACAGGCTAACTGAAATGCATGTTGGGATCAACGAGCACCTCATGACGCTTCGAGTCCCACTGAATCAATCACGTCATGCCTTTTTCATCAGTGCATATGTCCCAACACTGGTTGCAGAGGATCAGAGCGCTCCCAACCTTCATAGCGAGCGGACGTGTGCATTGCTCCCTGCTCAGTTAAAATTGCTGACCGTTGCGACTGTCGGCCATGTTTTTCACGTTGGGTTCGCTCTGGCTGCTTTATCTTGTAGTTGTACATGGATATTATTATTCTTGTACACTGCGCTTCTTCCCTATCCTATCCTTTCGTCTAGAGTCCCTGCTGTTTGGTAACGACGCGAACAAGGGGGGCCCTCAGGGGGCTGCGGAGTCGAGACAGTACGGGTGGCAACATTTTCTGTTAGGGATTCGGCAGTGCTTCATAACTTGTCACTGTTAGGTGTTAGGGCTGGGCTAGGCCCCCGTCAGGGGATGGTCTGTTCACCCTACCCCATAGACCAGTCTTTACTCGCCCAGCAAGCGGACAGAAGGAGCGGCATCCATGGGGCTTAGCTGAGGTGGACAGATTAGGTATGATTTTCATGTATGTTACTGACCATGGCCAAAGTGAGAGTGAAGATCTCCGGAACCCCGACCCAGGGTCTCGGATAGGGCTAAAAAGACTATTGAGCGACCTAAGGGTGAGAATAAATATACTTGTGGATCTGAGAGATGGTTACACCATACTCACAGAAACAGATGAAGATGCTGATAAACTACTTAAGTCTAGTGCCATGGACAAAATGAAAACAAACGGTTACGAGGTCATTGTCCCACGGGAATACGGCGCCAAGCTCACCCTTGTATGTAAGAAGTTAGACAAAGATGTAGTGGAAAATAACGCAGAAGAAATAAGAGATGAAATAGAAAAGCAAAACAATGCCAAGGCTGTGGAGGTGTATCCTATGTATGCCCATAATATAATCAAGGTTCGCTTTGCAGACACAACGGATGCAAAAAGAATGAAGGAGAAGGGGCTCTATGCATATGGCACTTCCATCTCATCACACCAAATAGAATATGAAAAGTATACGCCCATCCAACAATGTATGAAGTGCTATAAATACAATGACCACATGACCAAGAACTGCCCCATGCAAGGGGTCATATGCTCTGAGTGTTCATCTGATCAGCACTTCTACAAAGACTGCCGTAGCACCATAAAAAAGTGTGTCGTCTGCGAGGGTGACCACAGGACCTTCTCTGCCACCTGCCTGGTCAGGAAACAGGTAACTCAAGAAACAGAGAAGAAACTGACCGAAATAACCAAACAAAAAGAAACCAGGGAAATTTCTAACACCATAGAAAGGACCACTCAGTCGACGATCATGGCTTACAGCCAAACCCTAAAAGACGCTCTAAAAGAAACTCAAGCAGACTCCCAAAAGCTCAACAATGTCAGCGAGACCATGGAAGTCCTGCAATCAGAGATAAGAACCATCAAGGACTCAATAAAACAGGCAGTTACTGAGTCACTGGGCGCCATGAGGGACGCAGTGGCCGAGAGCATCAGGAGCGTCTCCTCTCCACAGCTGGACGAGTCCAAAGCCACCACTATATACTTGTCTTACCTGCATGCCCATCACATGAACATGGTTCATCCAGGTTCATTCTCGAAACACCTCAACGAGACACTAACCAGGAACAACATTGCACCTGTTGAAATAAGCGACAAAGTCCCTTCAAAAGAAATCCTGAAGGCAGTAACCCACTCAACGACTTATCGACGACCTCAACCCACGCCAGAAATAGACCATGACCTCCCTGACTTAGACAAAAGTCAGTATAACCGTAGCCCCGACGTGGCCAGTCAGTCCCCCTGGGATCACAGCTCCAACGACACCGTAAATCTCCGTGACCCCAATACATGTACTCCCAGCGACGACAGTGACCATCGGACTGCAACCACAGTCAATGATTGCGACCAGATGATGGCGACGTACTCAACAGAGGAACAAGACCCTCGAGCTGCAACGTCAGTAGATTACTTCGACACGCAGGCCCAGGACCTGAACACCTTCCTGTACACGGGTGACGAGAAGTTCGAGGGCCCGCCATTAACTGACAAGCAGATGTCCGAAGGTTCTGCTAAGAAGTTCCGTCCCCCTAGAAACGGCAGAAGCTAAGCAAACACTTCAAGCGACGCCCCAAGCTACAGTCTCCGAAATGGCAGTCGTAAGCAGAATGAAAAGTGTCCAACATTATGTCCCATACTGGTCCCTTAATAGACGTAACGAACTGTCTAACTTATACTAGCAATTAGACCCAGGCATCATTCTGTTAAACAATACTGGCATAAAGGACGAAAGTAAGCTGAAAATTTTTGACTCCACTGCATACCAGAGGAACATGACGGGTGAGCTGAACGATGGTGTCGCTGGGGCCATCAGGTCACGGCTGAGTCACAGAGTTTTGCCAGACTTCGAGGATTCAGTTCTAGGAGTGTAGGTGGAGACAACTAGGGGCCCTGTTATCATAATCACAATGTACCTACCTCCCAGACGTCCTTACTTACCCGAACAGGAACTCAACCAGTTGCTAAGCCACAGAAAACCAACATACATCATAGGGGACTTAAATGCGCGCCACGCCACACTCGGACACGGTAATGAGAACAACGTCGGTGTGGCGCTGTATGACAACATCAGAAGGGGAAAACTACAACACCTCGGGCCAGATTTCCCGACAGGGATCAGACGTGCCAGTGCCACAACACCCGACATAATCCTCTCTAACAACGAGGCCGTCCTGAACAGGCACGTTACCGCCGGACCCATCAGTACCAGCGATCACCTGCCAGTCGTCGTGACGCTCTCATCCAATCCCATTATGATCCCCGCCAACATCAGGTCAAACCTCAAACGGGCAGACTGGGACTCCTTCAAGGAGTCTCTCAGTCTCAAGCAGGGGAGAAACCTGGAAGAAGCCAGCCCCAATGACATCGACGACGCGGTCGAACAATGGTACACGGATGTGAAGACGGAGATGGACAACAACATCCCGACCACCACTCACAGGACCATTCCCCATCCTCACACTAGTCACCAGCTGAGGCAGCTCAGTGTCCAGTACGCTCACGTGAGACAGCTAGCCAGTATCCGCGGGTGGACGCAAGAGCTGAGAGACCGGTACCGAGAGCTACAGACGGACATCCAGCACGAGAGCAAACGTCTACATGAACAAAAGTGGGCTGCCTTGGTGTGGGAGGCAGCCAACAATTACCGCGATTCTGCTGCATTCTGGAAAGGGATCAAGCGACTGATGGGTTCCACCTCTAGCACGGTCCCTTACCTGCTCGACCAAAACAACGTGAAAATATTCGAGGAGGAAAACCAAGAACAACTACATCGGCGATATTTACGGAAGATCTTTACCATTAGTGAACAGGAGAACGAGGACTTCGACAGGGAGTTTGAGGAGGACATTTTAGGTCAGTTGCAGGACCATCAGCACCTGCTCCAGCCGCTCCCACGGACTGACTTCACTAGACTGGTGGACGGAAGCTACCTGACGGAGCGCATAGTTCCTGCAGATGTGTCAGCCGTCATAAAAGGGTTTAAAAACAAATCACCTGGGCAAAGCCACATTAACAAGAAGATCCTGGCTCAACTCCCCGACAACATGATAGAGAGGCTTGCTCATATATGCAACGCCTGCCTCGCCTCTGGATACTTCCCTAAAATGTTCAAAATCGCCGTTTTTCGCCTCATGCCAAAGGCAGGGAAGCCTCCAAACAAAGTCGAAAACTTTCGACCAATATCGCTGCTAGAGGTACCTGCCAAAATCTTCGAAAAATAGTCAACAAGCGGTTGCGGATGTATCTGGAGGACGAAGACGTGCATAATCCCCGCCAGTTCGGCTTCCGCCAGTACCGAGGCACATCCACCGCCATAGCCCAGGCCTACGGGCAGATCGCCAATGCCATGACTGGCCACCTGCAGTGCAACATAGTACTGAGGGACGTCAGCAAGGCGTTTGACAAAGTTTGGCGCGCGGGACTGCAGTATAAGATCATACAACTGGGGCTACCCGAAAACCTGACGCTCCTGCTGTGCAACTTCATTACGGACCGCAGAGCCAAAATCAAGATGCAAGAACATTTTGGAGAAGAATTCTCACTCACGAGCGGCGTGCCTCAGGGCTCTTGTCTCTCACCAACCCTTTACACGCTCTACACGGCTGACCTGCCACCCCCAATCGTCGGCAGCGAGTACTTCATGTATGCCGACGATGTAACACAGATCGTCACCTACCCAGGAAGGTCTACGGCAAGGATGGCGCGAGTCACTGCTCGGGCAATAGAGGAGATCTCGGAGTAAGAAAATAAATGGAAAATAAGAACAAACAAAACGAAATTTGAGGTCATACCCATAGCCAAATTCAAGCCGGCGCCATTGATGCTCGACGACGAAGAGATTGAGTACTCTAAACAAGGCAGGTTGCTCGGCCTCACTATCACTCGGACGGGCATCATTTCCCACGTGAAGGACAGACTAAATAAAGCCAAAGTCGCCGCAGCCAAATTAAAACGTTTTAAACTGGCCCCTGAGAAGATAAAAGTTCACCTGTACAAGGCGCTGGTGAGGCCAGTGTTGGAGTACCCACTTATACCACTCGTTACACTCGGGAAGACTAGACTACAACAACTACAGAGCTTCCAAAACAAGTGTTTGAGGTCAGCCAGTGGCCAAGCGCCACCCTACCAGGAGACAGTGGAAACCATCCACCTAAGATATAAAACAGAGGCCCTCAACGTCAGGTTCCATCGCCTAGGGAAGAAGGTTTGGGACAAGCTCCTGGACGACCCTCACAGCCCAGACCACCTACGCGGGGAAGACATCAACGGAGGGAGACCCCACGCCTGGTGGCCCCGGAGTCTGCCCGCACTACAACAACCCAACCCGCGACCCATCTATGTCCGCCACAGTGATCCACCTTAGATTAAAACTCAGATGATATAAGTTTACATTTAACAAGTCACAATCTAGTGAGTCCATAACGTAATACAGTATAAGATGTTAATAAACTTGTAATTGTAAAATCATTCTAGTCATTGTCTACTAAAGTAACCATTGTGCAACCTCATCCTAAATCCTAGGTTAGCTTAGTTAGGCAACAAACTCTGTAATATGTAAAACAATGGGTGTCGTTCCCCTCTGTTTAACTCATTAAACTTATTTTCTAATCTTTCCCCCCACGACTATAGGTTGTGACTTCTCTATCCCTCATGTCTGGCTGTGCTTTGAGCCCCAGCATCCATTCCCCACCTTGGCCTAAAAAAAAAAAAAAATGCAGAGGATGACATCAAGGAAACCTTTTACGCTGACCTCGACATAGTGCTAACCTCTATCCCCGGAGAAGATAAGGTTGTACTCCTTGGTGACTTCAATGCCAGAGTTGGCAGAGAGGCTGACATTGGGCAAGGAACCATAGGGAGAAATGGACTAGGCAAGTGTAATCCGAACGGCCTACTCCTCCTCAGCAAGTGTGCTGCACACAACCTCACTATCACCAACACCTTGTTTAGGCAGGCCGACAAGTTCAAGGGTTCGTGGCAACACCCATGATCCAAACACTGGCATCTCATTGACTACATCATTGTCAGAGAAAGAGATCGCCAAGATGTCCTCATCACCGGTGCCATGCGGGGCTCAGACCACTGCGACACTGATCATCGGCGAGCCACAGTCAGGCTCTCACTTCACGTTGCCCCAAAAAGGCGAAGGCAGCAAGCCTCCAGAAGAGGTTTTAACACTAAGCGACTGGAGGATCCAGTGGTACCACATGCTTTCAGAGAGCAGCTCGAACATGGGCTTGTAATAGCCCCCCGTCTTATAGGCAGAAGTATTTATGTAAATGGGTTAATTACATTAGACTTATACCCTGTATACTCTGTCACCCTCTGTAACTTTCCACTAGCTATGAGGTAACATGTTCAGAGCACGTGTTAAGGTGTGCCCACGGGAAGTCGCGCCACTTAGTGCTGAGCTAAGGCATTGAGTAGCCGGCTCTTTGGCCACCTAATGCGTCAGTATTTGATATCCTTGACGAAAGGAAGACGTTACTGAGGGCCATCGTGGATGGTTCCGTCTTCCCTCGTGAGAGGACGTCGGATATATTACCGTTCTCCTTCTATGGGTATTACAGGCACTCTTACTCAACCTCTCACGCCAACAGGACGTATTTTAGAAGAGCTATTTAACATAGCCTCCATCCTCATTTAACACTCATAGCTACAGTGATTAAGTTACGGTGATATACACTTGGAACAGTATAAAATATATTTTCTTAATAAATAGAAGAAAGGCAGATAGGTTACGCTACTAAAAACCCTATATACTTTTACATGTTCCAGCCCCATTAACTCCTCAAGAATCAACGGTTAAAGGGCCAGTTTAGGCTCATACACAACCCGACAACAAACAACTCAATTCCCAGTGCCGAATGGGACATTCTCGACACTGTCATGACAAAAACCTGCAGACAGTCCCACGGCCAGATCAAAAGAATACACCAGGACTTTGGTTTGATGAAAATGACCCGGTAATCAATGTACTCATCGATGATAAACATGCTGCTCTTACTGACTGGCAGAACGACCCTCAGTTTCGGACCAAAGCTGAAACATTCCACAAGAAGAAAGCAGCGGCCCAGTGGGAACTTCGCAATTTAAAGAACGACTGGTTTAAAAATAAAGCATGTAAAACGCAAAAATTTGCAGATCAGCAAAAGATGCGTAATTTTTTCCAATTCCACTAAAACATTTTATGGGCCAATCACTCATGGCACAGGCCCCCTCTGCTCATCCGACGGTAACTCCATAAATAAAGCCGATGAAAGCCTCCTTCAGCGCTGGAAACAGCACTACCATTCACTGCTAAACCGAAACACCGATGTGGATGTCCTGACTACCGAGCAGGTCCCTCAGCATCCAGAGCTGACCCACCTCAGCTATCCTCCATCCCTGGATGAGGTGCTACTGCCGTCAAACAGATGAAAAATAACAAAGCCTCAAGGCCTGATGGAATCCCAGCCGAGGTGTATAAAGCAGGAGGACCTCTGCTTACCAGCCGTCTCCACTCTCTCCTGGAGAAGATATGGGAAAAGGTGGAAATCTCCCAAGCTCTTAAACACGCCTCCATCGTCAATATTTATAAGAACAAGGGAGACTGGTCAGACTGTGGCAATTACCAGGGGATCTCGCTGCTGTCCGTACCTGGTAAGATTATTATCGCCCGAGTTCTCCTTAACAGACTTCTTCTTCAGGCGGAAAACTTCCTCCCAGAATCTCAGTGTGACTTTAGACCATCATGTGGCACCACTGACATGATCTTTGCTGCCCGCCAGATACAGGAAAAGTACAGAGAACTGCGTCGTGATCTGTACATGACTTTCATCGACTTAACCAAGGCCTTTGACTCGGTCAACAGGGAAGCCCTCTGGTGTACCTTCAGCCGTTTTGGCTGCCCACCAAAATTCATCGCCGTTGTGAGGCAACTCCACGATGGCATGAACGGCAGTGTCCTGCACAATGGCACTCAGTCTGAGTTCTTCCCCATCCAAACGGGGGTGAAACAAGGATGTGTACTGGCACCAACTATGTTTTCCATTTTCTTGGCTGCCTTCCTTACTCGTGCCAGTGCCAATTTAGCAGCCGGGGGGGACATCGAGTACCGGATGAAGGGTCTTTTCATCATAAGACGACTCCAGGCAAGAACAAAGGTGTCGACAGCTTCCATTACTGAGTTTCAGTGTGCAGACGACCTCACCCCTGTCGCTCACACTAAACGCGACATACAGGAGATCCTGAACACCTACACAGATGCGCATGCACACTTCGGTCTTGAGGTGAATGTACGTAAGACTCAGATTCTCTTTCAGCCTGCCCCTGGTTCAGCCACACCACCATCCATCCAGCTTAACGGTACTACTCTCTCAAATGTTACCGACTTTCGGTATCTCGGCTCTCACCTGTCCACCACCGCGGACATCGATGAAAAGATTCAGCATTGGATCAGATGTGCATCTCAAGCCTTTGACAGACTCCGAAACCGTGTCTTCAGCTGTAGGGAGCTGAAATTATCTACAAGTTACACGTATATCGAGAAGTGGTCCTCCCCACCCTGCTATATTGCAGCAAGACATGGGTCACATACAAGAGGCACCTCAAGGCACTTGAAAACTTTCATTAACGTAGTCCGCGTTCCACTCTCCGAGTTCGCCGGGAAGAAAAGAGAACAAATACCAGTATTCTTGCTGACACCAACTATAGAAACTGGCCATGTTACGCGCATGGACGACAGTAGGTATAAGGATAGTCTTAAGACAAACCTAAAAAAGTGCCAAATCGACCCCTTCACCTGGGAGACGATTACTCCACACCGCAACACTTGGAGGAGCACCACACAAGAAGGTGTCAATACTTCCGAGTTACCCCCACTGCACAACGAGGCAGACAAGCGTCAACGCCGGAAAGACGCTGTCGCCGCCCCTCCCGCACTAAATGTAGCCCTCCATAAGTGCAACATCTGTGATCGACCCTGCCGGTCTCGTATCGGCCTCTTTAGTCACCTCAGAACTCACCAACCTAGGTGACATCGTTAATAACTCATATCATTGCATCATAGCTGGATGATCGTCATACTCGATTCCGAATGACAATAAAGTAGTAGTAGGTAGTGTGTGTGTGTGTGTGAGACGAAGGCCTCAATCTACTCATGTTGGGTTAATTCCTCACGTCCTCCTTTAACTCTTAACACTTTTCTTCCACAGACGGAACACCAGCATAAAACAACAAAATACTCAAAACAAACCATTCCCATAATTAAAGAACTCACGTCAACAAAATAATCAAAAACTATTCCCATATTCCTGGAACTCAGGTCAACAAAACACCAATCTCAATTTCTTACTTTTCACAATGTAAACAACTAAACAAAAGCACATCAGCAAACACAGCGAACATAAACAATCAGACACATCACTTATCCATATTCTCCTCTGACACACGGTGTCCCTCAAGGCTCTGTGCTATCACCCATCCTCATTAAATCTGTTCTTTTCCTCCTTGACCACCTCCACCTGCCCCGTCAACCACCTCAGTACAGTATAGTGAATAAATCCGCGTAAATGATCTTATATTAATCCTCCAATGTTTAAAATTTCACAAGCTGCCATTAATACTTTTTAAAAATGTATGCCCAGGGAAAGAAATTGGAACGTTCGAAACTGATCAATACAAAACAATAGCTCTCTTAAACTCCTTAATATAAAGAATAGCTCGCTTAAAACTCCTTAATATAAACAATAGCTCGCTTAAAACTCCTTAATATAAACAATAGCTCGCTTAAAACTCCTTAATATAAACAATAACTCGCTTAAAACTCCTTAATATAAACAATAGCTCGCTTAAAACTCCTAAATATAAACAATAGCTAGCTTAAAACTCCTTTATATAAACAATAGCTCGCTTAAAACTCCTTAATATAAACAATATCTCGCTGATAACTCCGTAATATAAACAATAGCTCGCTTAAAACTCCTTAATATACACATTAGCTCGCTTAAAACTCCTTAATATACACATTAGCTCGCTTAAAACTCCTTAATATAAACAATAGCTCGCTTAAAACTCCTTAATATAAACAATAGCTCGCTTAAAACTCCCTAATATACACATTAGCTCGCTGATAACTCCTTAATATAAACAATAGCTCGCTTAAAACTCCTTAATATAAACAATAGCTCGCTGATAACTCCTTAATATAAACAATAGCTCGCTTAAAACTCCTCAATATAAACAATAGCTCGCTTAAAACTCCGTAATATAAACAATAGCTCGCTTAAAACTCCTTAATATAAACAATAGCTCGCTTAAAACTCCTTAATATAAACAATAGCTCGCTTAAAACTCCTTAATATAAAACAGCTCGTCAAAAACCTTAATATAAACAATAGCTCGCTTAAAAACCTTAATATAAACAATAGCTCGCTTAAAACTCCTTAATATAAAACAATAGCTCGCTTAAAACTCCTTAATATACACATTAGCTCGCTTAAAAACTCCTTAATATAAACAATAGCTCGCTTAAAAACTCCTTAATATAAACAATAGCTCTCTTTTAAACTCTCCTTAATATATTAACATTAGCTCGCTTAAACTCCTTAATATAAACATTAGCTCGCTTAAACTCCTTAATATAAAACAACAGCTCGCTTAAAACTTTTAATATAAAACAATAGCTCGCTTAAAAACTCCTTACTATAAAACAATAGCTCGCTTAAAACTCCTTAATATAAACAATAGCTCGCTTTAAAAACTCCTTAATATAAAACAATAGCTCGCTTAAAACTCCGTAATATAAAAACACAGCTTCGCTTAAAACTCCTTAATATACACATTAGCTCGCTTAAACTCCTTAATATAAACAATAGCCTCGCTTAAAAACTCCGTAATATAAACAATAGCTCGCTTAAAACTCCTTAATATAAACAATAGCTCGCTTAAAACTCCTTAATATAAACAATAGCTCGCTTAAAACTCCGTAATATAAACAATAGCTCGCTTAAAACTCCTTAATATACACATTAGCTCGCTTAAAACTCCTTAATATAAACAATAGCTCGCTTAAAACTCCTTAATATACACATTAGCTCGCTTAAAACTCCTTAATATAAACAATAGCTCGCTTAAAACTCCGTAATATAAACAATAGCTCGCTTAAAACTCCTTAATATAAACATTAGCTCGCTTAAAACTCCTTAATATAAACAATATCTCGCTGATAACTCCGTAATATAAACAATAGCTCGCTTAAAACTCCTTAATATACACATTAGCTCGCTTAAAACTCCTTAATATAAACAATAGCTCGCTTAAAACTCCTTAATATAAACAATAGCTCGCTTAAAAACTCCTAATATAAACATTAGCTCGCTTAAAACTCCTTAATATAAACAATATCTCGCTGATAACCTGTAATATAAACAATAGCTCGCTTAAAACTCCTTAATATACACATTAGCTCGCTTAAACTCCTTAATATAAAAACAATAGCTTAAAACTCCTTAATATAAAACAATAGCTCGCTTAAAACTCCTAATATAAAACAATAGCTCGCTTAAAACTCCTTAATATAAACAATAGCTCGCTTAAAACTCCTTAATATACACAATAGCTCGCTTAAAACTCCGTAATATAAACAATAGCTCGCTTAAAACTCCTTAATATAAACAATAGCTCGCTTAAAACTCCTTAATATAAACAATATCTCGCTGATAACTCCGTAATATAAACAATAGCTCGCTTAAAACTCCTTAATATAAACAATAGCTCGCTTAAAACTCCTTAATATAAACATTAGCTCGCTTAAAACTCCTTAATATAAACAATAGCTCGCTTAAAACTCCTTAATATAAACAATAGCTCGCTTAAAGCTCCTTAATATAAACAATAGCTCGCTTAAAACTCCTTAATATAAACAATAGCACGCTTAAAGCTCCTTAATATAAACAATAGCTCGCTTAAAGCTCCTTAATATAAACAATACCTCGCTTAAAGCTCCTTAATATAAACAATAGCTCGCTTAAAACTCCTTAATATAAACAATAGCTCGCTTAAAACTCCTTAATATAAACAATAGCTCGCTTAAAACTCCTTAATATAAACAATGTCTCGCTGATAACTCCTTAATATAAACAATAGCTCGCTTAAAACTCCTTAATATAAACAATGTCTCGCTGATAACTCCTTAATATAAACAATAGCTCGCTTAAAACTCCGTAATATAAACAATAGCTCGCTTAAAACTCCTTAATATAAACAATAGCTCGCTTAAAACTCCTTAATATAAACAATAGCTAGCTTAAAACTCCTCAATATAAACAATAGCTCGTTTAAAACTCCTCAATATAAACAATAGCTCGCTGATAACTCCTTAATATAAACAATAGCTCGCTTAAAACTCCTCAATATAAACAATAGCTCGCTTAAAAACTCCTTAATATAAACAATAGCTCGCTTAAAACTCCTTAATATAAAACAATAGCTCGCTTAAAGCCCTTAATATAAACAATAGCTCGCTTAAAAGCTCCTTAATATAAACATAGCCTGCTTAAACTCCTTAATATAAACAATAGCTCGCTTAAAAGCCTCAATATAAACAATAGCTCGCTTAAAACTCCTTAATATACACATTAGCTCGCTTAAAAACTCCTAATATAAAACAATAGCTCGCTTAAAACTCCTTAATATAAACAATAGCTCGCTTAAAACTCCTTAATATAAACAATAGCTAGCTTAAAACTCCTTAATAAAAACAATAGCTAGCTTAAAACTCCTTAATAAAAACAATAGCTCGCTTAAAACTCCTTAATATAAACAATAGCTCGCTTAAAACTCCTCAATATAAACAATAGCTCGCTTAAAACTCCTTAATATAAACAATAGCTCGCTTAAAACTCCTTAATATAAACAATAGCTCGCTTAAAACTCCGTAATATAAACAATAGCTCGCTTAAAACTCCTCAATATAAACAATAGCTCGCTTAAAACTCCTTAATATAAACAATAGCTCGCTTAAAGCTCCTTAATATAAACAATAGCTCGCTTAAAACTCCTCAATATAAACAATAGCTCGCTTAAAACTCCTTAATATAAACAATAGCTCGCTTAAAACTCCTTAATATAAACAATAGCTAGCTTTAAAACTCCTCAATATAAACAATAGCTCGCTTAAAGCTCCTTAATATAAACAATAGCTCGCTTAAAACTCCTTAATATAAACAATAGCTAGCTTAAAACTCCTCAATATAAACAATAGCTCGCTTAAAGCTCCTTAATATAAACAATAGCTCGCTTAAAACTCCTCAATATAAACAATAGCTCGCTTAAAACTCCTCAATATAAACAATAGCTCGCTTAAAACTCCTCAATATAAACAATAGCTAGCTTAAAACTCCTTAATAAAAACAAGTAAAATAACATAGATCCTGCCACTTATAATTCCCCCCTCTCCCCCACAACCACAACAACATATACAGTATTTAAGCATATGTACGGTGTTAAATAACGAGAAAAACTGTAAAATGGTGAGATAACTGTATTTCCTTTTCAACGCTCGTAAAATACAAATCAAAGACATTTTTTGGTAAAGGAGCTGATTACAGGGTGATAGAGAACCGCCATGTTTGTTTATATTAGACAACAGACGACGCGATCGAATTAAAGTGAACGAAATTAACCTTCAGTGAACGATCTTAGCTATGTTGTACAGTATTAGACTTACGTTAGTTCAGGTTAGGTTAGGCTTCGTCGTTTCGCTTAGTCAGTTGTTCATGGTGGTGTGAACTATACTTTATCCAAGCCTCTCAAGTCTCACGTATGATTGAATAAACTTAAAAAAAAAAAACCCTCGATATTACTTTTTCGCACATAAAAAAATAATTATTCATAAAACAATAATTTAACAGGTAAAACTATATTAAATTAACACCAGAATACAGTACTTAATTAAAAAACAATATACAGTATAATAACACAACACTCACCAGTTGGGCGTCCCACACTCCTGGCCGACAGCTCCGGCGATCCAACACATACACATTCATATTTTGTCGTTTTTCTAAGTATTCTCTCCTTACCAGCAGCTGTTTCTACTTACTGTGTCACCTTGGTGGGTTTATGTCACGTTTGAGATCCAACACTGTACATAATGATACACCGTACACGCGAAAAGTAGCGGTTAAAACATCACAGTAATCCCCCCCCCTCCTCCTCCGGCGAACACACAGGAAACAGTATTAGGTAGGCGGACTGTAACGAGCAGTTGAAGCAAGACAATGATGCTTGTTTGATAGTTTCGTCGTAAGGACAGGGTAAGAACACTCTCCTTATGACTCGCTGTTCTTATTGGTTGAATATTCCGTTGCTGTTTTATTATTGGCTGAATGACTTACGAATATATAATACGGCGATAGATGACGCTAGTGGTTTACAAACGATTATCGCTAGGACGAAATAATGTGTTAGTGTGTTATTATTATTATTATTATTATTATTATTATTATTATTATTATTATTGCTTGATGATAGTGAAGATATATCCTAAATATGCCTGTTTGTCTGTTTCTCCGTTTCATACTTTATCGTAAACGGTCCTTCATATCCGCCGCCATTACACGTCACTAATACACTAATATTTGGCATAACGTTCACTTGACATCCAATAACTATTAGCCATTACCCTTTACTATTATTATTATTATATGCTAATATAGGCAAGAGACAGAGGTTACAGTACAGTGCTCTCAGTTGTGGATATGTCGAGCTGAGAGGAGTGAGTGGTGATGCTGACATGTTTACGCCAGGGGAGGACAAATACTCACCCGACAAATACTCACCATACCGAATCTCCCTTACAGGTCCTCCCCAACAGGTCCTCCCCAACAGGTCCTCCCCAACAGGTCCTCCCCAACAGGTCCTTCCCAACAGGTCCTCCCCAACAGGTCCTCCCCAACAGGTCCTCCCCAACAGGTCCTCCCCAACAGGTCCTCCCAACAGGTCCTCCCCAACAGGTCCTCCCCAACAGGTCCTCCCCAACAGGTCCTTCTCAACAGGTCCTCCCCAACAGGTCCTTCTAATAGGTCATTCCCAATAGGTCCTCCCCCAACAGGTCCTTCCCAATAGGTCCTCCCCAACAGAGTCCCTCCCCCCCAGGTCCTCCCAACAGGTCCTCCCCAACAGTCCTCCCCCAACAGGTCCTTCTCAACAGGTCCTCCCCAACAGGTCCTTCCCAATAGGTCATTCCCAATAGGTCCTCCCCAACAGGTCCTTCCCAACAGGTCCTCCCCGACAGGTCCTCCCCATCAGGTCCTCCCCATCAGGTCCTCTCCAACAGGTCCTCCCGAAAAGCCGACAAGGGAGCAAAATGAACCTGCGAAATCCCCATGTAGTCATCATTCCTCCTCTTCTTCCTAGTCCTTCTCTTCTTCCTTCTCCTCCTCGTCCTTCTCTTCTTCCTCTGCCCACTTCTTTCTCCTCCTCTTCTTCCTCCGCCCACTTCCTTCTCCTTCTTCCTCTATATCCTCTTCCGTTTTTCTTTTTCCTCCTCCTCCTCCTCCTCCTCCTCATCTACCTCCTCTTACTCCTTCTCTTCCTCCTGGTCTTCCTCCTACTCCACTTCCTCTTCCTCCTCCTCATCCTCCTCTTCTTCCTCCTCCTCCTCTTCCTCCTCCTCCTACTCCACTTCCTCTTCCTCTTCCCCCTCCTCCTCTTCCCACAGTATCAATGTCTGACAGTGCCCTTGAGTGAGCAGGGATTGTTTGAGCTGCAGTGTCTGTGGTATTGGAAGACAGAGGAGGACCGGGCCATTGTGGGGACTGACTGGACCATTAATGACACAGAGGGACCGGGCCATTGTGGGGACTGACTGGACCATTAATGACACAGAGGGACCGGGCCATTTAAGGGGACAGCTGGACCATTAATGACACAGAGGGACCGGGCCATTGTGAGACTGACTGGACCATTAATGTGAGGGACCGGGCCATTGGGGGCTGACTGGACCATTAATGACACAGAGGGACCGGGCCATTGTGGGGACTGACTGGACCATTAATGACACAGGAGGGACCGGGCCGTGTGGGGACTGAGCTGGACCGTGTGGCTTTTGGGAGGACCGGGGCCATTGTGGGGGACTGACTGGACCATTAATGACACAGAGGACCGGGCCATTGTGGGGACTGACTGGACCATTAATGACACAGAGGGACCGGGCCATTGTGTGGGGACTGACTGGACCATTGGCACAGGAGGACCGGGCCATTGTGAGACTGACTGAACCATTAATGACACAGAGGGACCCATTGTGGGGACTGACTGGACCGTGTGTGACACAGAGGGACCGGGCCGTGTGGGGGACTGGCTGGACCATTAATGACACAGAGGGACCGGGCCATTGTGGGGACTGACTGGACCATTAATGACACAGAGGGACCGGGCCATTGTGGGGGCTGACTGGACCATTAATGACACAGAGGGACCGGGCCATTGTGTCAAGGCCATATAGGATCATTAATGGTACACTGTTATACCAATCGATTCTGAGGTGCTTAAGAAAAATTTTCCATTTAAATATAAATTTAATTACAATATTATCACACACACACACAAGTAAATTTAACAAATGAACCAGGGGAACATCACCATTCGTTGACACCGAACATCACGTCGAACACATAACAGCTCCGCCAACGAGTTGTTAATAGTGGTATAGGGAGGCGAGAGGTCGACCGGAGTAGTGAAGCAGCATACTCAAGGGATGGGGTTAGTAGACTGAAGTCGCCCCTGAACTGGGATACGGTAAACTCTGGTCTGCTGGCCTCCTCAAATCCCTACGACTTGACAGGTCAGGTCATACAATCACCATAGCAGAAATGAATCACAAAAGAACATAACATACAAATCAAAAGGAAGTCTTGTGACCAACACACTCACCTTCCAGCGTGCATCACCTCTGTTCCGGGTTCATAACACCTCGAACACTTTGAATGAATCACCGAGATCCCGACATTCTTGAACCTGTACGAGGCTCATGAGCGCTACAAATGAAACAAATTCCGGTGGATGAGTAACCCAACACTTTGAATAGCCCTAAGGAGCAAATTGCCTACACCACACCATCAACAGCTTTCCTCATACATTGTGGGGGCTGACTGGACCATTAATAAGGGACCGGGCCATTGTGGGGGCTGACTGGACCATTATTAAGGGACCGGACCATTGTGGGGGCTGACTGGACCATTAATAAGGGACCGGGCCATTGTCGGGGCTGACTTGACCATTATTAAGGGACCGGACCATTGTGGGGGCTGACTGGACCATTAATAAGGGACCGGGCCGTATGGAAGCTGATTGGATCTCCGATGACACAGATAAACCAAGCCATTGGGGCTGACTGGACCATTATTAAGGGATCGGACCATTGTGGAGGCTGATTGGACCATTAATAAGGGACCGGGCAGTGTGGGGGCTGACTGGACCCAGTGGCAGGGACAGGTCCATTGTGAGACTGATTGGGCCGTGTGGCACAGAACCAGGTCATTGTGAGGCTGATTGAACCATTAATGAGAGGACTGGACCATTGTGGAGGCTGATTGGACCATTACTAAGGGATCGGGCCATTGGCAGGGCCTGATTGGACCAAATTAATGAGGACGGGTCCATTGTGGGACTGATTGGACCATTAGCACAGAGGAACCAGGTCATTGTAGGGACTGATTGGACCATTAATAAGGGACCGGGCCATTGTGAGGGCTGATTGGACCATTAATAAGGGACGGGTCCATTGTGGGGACTGATTGGACCATTAATGGCACAGAGGAACCAGGTCATTGTGGGGACTCATTGGACCATCAATGACAGTCTGGGGTATTCTCCACCTTATGTTGATCTGCGGGTGTCGAGGAGGATGGTGGTGATGGTGGTTTTGGGGCGTCTTTTTTACTGTACACGGAGATCAATTTACAATATTTAGTCAGAGCCGAACAAAACACACACACACACAAACACACACACACACACACACACACACACACACACACACACACACACACACACACACACACACACACACACACTCTACCAACTCATAAGAACAGTATTCGAGTGGTAAACAGAAAGACAGACACACACAACAATATCTCTGCTCATCAGGATTACCTTTCAGGACTTCAGCAAGAGACTCAGATATACCTGGGGGAGGGGGGAGGGGAGGAGGGATGGGAGGGGTGATGGGAAGGAGAGAGAGGGGAGAGGGGGAGGGGAAGAGATAAAGAAAAGCCCGTGGCAATAACATGTGATGAATAGGTTTTAGGGGGTGTAAAGGGGGTGAGGGAGTAAGAAGGATGAGGGGTGAAGAAGGAGGGGGGTGTAAGAAGCATGAGGGGATGTAAAGTGGTTAGGGGTGTAAAGAGGGGGTAAGAAGGATGAGGGGTGTAAGAAGGGAGGGGTAAGAAGGTGAGGGGTGTAAGAAGGATGAGGGGTAAGAAAGAGGGGTGTAAGAAGCATGAGGGGATGTGGAAGTGGTTAGGGGAAGTGGTGAGGGGGTGTAAGAAAGTTGAGGGGTGAAGGGGTGAGGGGTAAGAAGGGATGAGGGGGTGTAAGAAGGTGAGGTGTAAGAAGGATGAGGGGGTGTAAGAAGGATGAGGGGTGTAAGAAGGCAGGGGGTGTAAGAAGGAGGGGGGTGTAAGAAGGATGAGGGTGTAAGAAGGTGAGGGGGTGTAAGAAGGATGAGGGGTGGAGAGGGTGTAAGAAGGTGAGGGGGTAAGAAGGATGAGGGGTAAGAAGGATGAGGGGGTGTAAGAAGGTGAGGGGGTGTAAGAAGGTGAGGGGTGAAGAAGGATGAGGGGTGAAGAAGGATGAGGGGTGTAAGAAGGTGAGGGGGGTAAGAAGGTGAGGGGGTGTAAGAAGGATGAGGGGTAAGAAGGTGAGGGGAAGAAGGATGAGGGGTGTGAAGGATGAGGGGGTGTACAAAAGAGGGGGTGTAAGAAGAGGGGTGTAAGAAGGTGGGAGGGGTGTAAGAAAGAGGGGGTGTAAGAAGGTGAGGGGGTGTAAGAAGGATGAGGGTGTAAGAAGGATGAGGGGGTGTAAGAAGGACGAGGGGTGTAAGAAGGTGAGGGGTGTAAGAAGGAAGAGGGGTGTAAGGAGGTGAGGGGGTAAGAAGGTGAGGGGTAAGAAGGATGAGGGGTGTAGAAGGATGAGGGGTAAGAAGGTGAGGGGGGTGTAAGAAGGTGAGGGTGTAAGAAGGATGAGGGGTGTAAGAAGGATGAGGGGTGTAAGAAGGTGAGGGGTGTAAGAAGGTGAGGGGTGTAAGAAGGATGAGGGGTAAGAAGGTGAGGGGGTGTAAGAAGATGAGAAGGTAAGAAGATGAGGGGTAAGAAGGTGAGGGGGTGTAAGAAGGAGGGGTGTAAGAAGGAGGGGGGTGTAAGAAGGTGAGGGGGTGTAAGAAGGATGAGGGTGTGAAGAAGGTGAGGGGGTAAGAAGGATGAGGGGTGTAAGAAAGGTGAGGGGTATAAAAGCATGAGGGTGTAAAGTGGTGAGGGGTGTAAAGTGGTGAGGGTAGAAGGATGAGGTGTAAGAAGGATGAGGGGTGTAAAGAGGTGAGGGGTGTAAGAAGGTGAGGTGTAGAGGATGAGGGTGTAAGAAGGATGAGGGGTGTAAGAAGGTGAGGGGGTGTAAGAAGGATGAGGGTAAGAAGAGGTGGGGGTGTAAGAAGGATGAGGGGTGTAAGAATGAGGGGAAGGTGGGGGGTGTAGGGATCAGGGGGTGTAAGAAGGTGAGGGTGTAAGAAGGATGAGGGGTGTAAGAAGGATAGGGGGTGTAAGAAGGTGAGGGGTGTAGAAGGATGAGGGGGTGTAAAGAGGTGAGGGGGTGTAAGAAAGGTGAGGGGGTGTAAGAAGGATGGGGTGTAAGAAGGTAGAGGTGTAAGAAGGATCAGAGTGTAAGAAGGTGAGGGTGTAAGAAGGATGAGGGGGTATAAGTGGTAGGGGTGTAAGAAGAATGAAGGTGTAAGAAGGATGAGGGTGTAAGAAGGTGAGGGTGTAAGAAGGATGAGGGGGTGTAAGAAGGTGAGGGGTGTAAGAAGGATGAGGGGTGTAAAGTAGGTAGGTTAATGTAAAAAGGGGTGAGAGAGTGATAAAGAAGAAGGGTGAGGTTAAGAAGGATGAGGGGGTGTAGAAGGTGAGGGGGTGTAAGAAGGATGAGGGGTGTAAGAAGGTGAGGGGTAAGAAGGATGAGGGGTGTAAAGTGGTGAGGGGGTGTAAGGATGAGGGGGTGTAAAAGTAGTGAGGGGTGTAAGAAGGTGAGGGGTAAGAAGGATGAGGGGTGTAAGAAGGTGAGGGGGTGTAAGAAGGATGAGGGGATAAGAAGGGTGAGGGGAATTAAGAAGGGTGAGGGGTGTAAGAGGGTGAGGGGTGTAAGAAGGATGAGGGGGTGTAAAGTGGTGAGGGGTGTAAGAAGGGTGGGGGGTGTAAGAAGGATGAGGGTGTAAGAAGGATGGGGTGTAAGAAAGGGTGAGGTGTAGAAGGGTGAGGGGTGTAAGAAAGGATGAGGGGGTGTAAAGTGGTGAGGGTGTAAGAAGGATGATGGGGTGTAGAAGGATGAGGGTGTAAGAAGGGTGAGGGTGTAAGAAGGATGAGGTGTAAGAAGGATGAGGGGTGTAAGAAGGTGAGGGGGTGTAAGAAGGATGAGGGTGTGTAAGAAGGTGAGGGGGTGTAGAAGGATGAGGTGTAAGAAGGATGAGGGTGTAAGAGATGAGGGTGTAAGAAAGGTGAGGGGGTGTAAGAAGGATGAGGGGTGTAAGAAGGTGAGGGGTGTAAGAAGGATGAGAAGTATAAAAAGGGTAGGGGTGTAAAGTGGTGAGGGTGTAAGAAGGATGAGGGGTGTAAAGTGGTGAGGTGTAAGAAGGGTGAGGGGGTGTAAAGTGGTGAGGTGTAAAGTGGTGAGGGGGTGTAAGAAGGGTGAGGTGTAAGAAGGGTGAGGGTGTAAGAGGTGAGAGTAAGAAGGGTGAGGGGGTGTAAGAAGGGTGAGGGGGTGTAAGAAAGGTGAAATGATAAAGAGGATGAGGGGGTAAGAAGGATGAGGGGGTGTAAGAAAGGTGAGGGTGTAAGAAGGATGAGGGTGTAAGAGGTGAGGGGTGTAAGAAGGATGAGGGTGAAAGGATGAGGGGGTGTAAGAAGGATGAGGGGGTGTAAGAAAGGTGAGGGGGGTGTAAGAAGGATGAGGGGGGTGTAAGAAGGTGAGAAGGTGTAAGAAGGATGAGGGGTGTAAGATGGATAGGGGGTGTAAAGTGGTGAGGGGGTAAGAAGGATGAGGGGGGTGTAAGAAGAGTGGAGAGGTGTAAGAAGGTGAGGGGTGTAAAGTGGTGAGGGGGTGTAAAAGTGGGTAGGGGGTGTAAGAAGGGTGAGGGGGTGTAAGAAGGGATGAGGGGGGTGTAAAGTGGTGGGGGTGTAAGAAGGGTGAGGGGTGTAAGGATGAGGGTGTAACAAGGGTGAGGGGGTGTAAGAAGTGAGAGGTGTAAAATGGTGAGGGGTGTAAAAGAAGGGTGAGGGGTGTAAAGGGTGAGGGGGATATGGGATGAGGGGGAAAATGCATGAGGGGGTGTAAGAGGAAGTGAAAGTGGTGAGGTGTAAAAGGATGAGGGGGTGTAAGAAGGATGAGGGGGTGTAAGAAGGATGAGGGGGTGTAAGAGAAGGTGAGGGGGGTGTAAGAAGGATGAGGGGGTAAGAAGGATGAGGGGGTGTAAGAAGGATGAGGGGTGGAAGGATGAGGGGGTGTAAGAAGGATGAGGGGGGTGTAAGAAGGTGAGGGGGTGTAAGAAGGATGAGGGGGGGTGTAAGGATGATGAGGGGGTGTAAGAAGGTGAGGGGGTGTAAGAAGGATGAGGGGTGTAAGAAGGATGAGGGGGGTGTAAGAAGGATGAGGGGGTGTAAAAGGTGAAGGGGTGTAAGAAGGATGAGGGGGTGTAAGAAGGATGAGGGGGTAAGAAGGTGAAGGGGTAAGAAGATGAGGGGGGGAAAGAAGGAAGAGGGGTGTAAGAAGGTGAGGGGTAAGAAGGATGAGGGGTGTAAGAAGGATGAGGGGGTGTAAGAAGGTGAAAGGGGTGTAAGAAGGATGAGGGTGTAAGAAGGATGAGGGGGTGTAAGAAGGTGAGGGGTAAGAAGGGTGAAGGTAAGAAGGATGAGGGGGGTGTAAGAAGGATGAGGGGTGTAAGAAGGTGAGGGTGTAAGAAGGATGAGGGGGTGTAAGAAGGATGAGGGGGTGTAAGAAGGATGAGGGTGTAAGAAGGATGAGGGGGGGTGTAAGAAGGATGAGGGGTGTAAGAAGGTGAAGGGGTGTAAGAAGGATGAGGTGTAAGAAGGATGAGGGGGTGCAAGAAGGAAGATGAGGGTAAGAAGGAAGAGGGGGTGTAAGAAGGATGAGGGGGTGTAAGAAGGTGAGAGGGTGTAAGAAGGAAGAGGTGTAAGAAGGATGAGGGGTAAGAAGGATGAGGGGGTGTAAGAAGGTGAGGGGTGTAAGAAGCATGAGGGGGTGTAAGAAGGGATGAGGGGGTGTAAGAAGGATGAGGGGGTAAGAAGGATGAGGGGTGTAAGAAGGATGAGGGGGTAAAGAAGGGTGAGGGGTGTAAGAAGGATGAGGGGGGTGTAAGAAGGATGAGGGGGGTAAGAAGGATGAGGGGGTGTAAGAAGGTGAGGGGTGTAAGAAGGATGAGGGGGTGTAAGAAGGTGAGGGGGTGTAAGAGGGTTAGGGGGTGTAAAGTGGTGAGGGGGTGTAAGAGGGGTGAGGGGGTGTAAGGATGAGGAGTTGTTATTGGAAAAGTAGTGTTGGTAGCTTACCTGAGTGTGTGTATGCATGTATATATGCATGTGTGTATATCTATATGTAGTGTATGTATATATGTATGTATGTATTTTTTTACTGTATGTATGTGTGTATGTATAAGTGTATGTATGTGCGTTGTGTGTGTGTGTACATTTTTATACACTATATAATATTCAAACAACAATATATTTCCTGAAAATAAAAATAAACATGAAAAGAAAACATTTTCCACCAGATCCAATAATTAAAATGTTGAGAATCGTGAGACATGAATGATTGAGGTTATCAAGTTGAAGACAGACAGGCAGACAGACAGGCAGACAGACAGGCAGACAGACAGACAAACAGACAGACGATCACTCAGCCATCTTTGTTTTAATATAAGGTTTGATAATTTCGTTCACTTATGTTCGCTAGCATTCTGAACACCTGACAACACCTGACAACGGCGAGAGACAAGGTTAAGTTAAGTCAGGTTAGGTTAGGTTAGGTTAACATTATTACTATTACTACTATTTGATAGGTAGTAGGTGGTAAACAGCAATCAAACATGAACCCCAAAAACAACAAACCCCCAACAAAAAACCAACCACCCAACGGGTCTCAATTGTTTCTCTTACTATTGACAACACAACATACTGTACATATATCGTTTCTCACTAATGATTTTCTTTCTTTTTTTTCTTTTATTTTCTTTATTATAATTATTACAGTGTACTTATTATTGTTATTATTATTTTATTTTACTTTTTATTTTAAATTTTATTTGCTATGAATTACTGTATTATTATTATTACATTTTCGCCCCCCAGGCCCCGATGTGAGTCAGTGACCTGTGCCCGGGTGGGCTAATCCCCGATAAAAAATACAATTATTATTATTGCTTTCATCATCATCATTAGTAACATTACAATCATTAATATTATTACTATTACTAACCCCATCATCACCCAGACCTCTCTCATACACTCACTGTAAGCTTCAACATAAGGGAAGGACTCGGTGATTTGTTTAGTCATTAGTTGCAGTGATTTGTGGCAGTGAGTGCGGTGCTCTGCGATGCTAATTAAAAAATTATGTTGTGTGTGTGTGTGTGTGTGTGTGTGTGTGTGTGTGTGTGTGTGTGTGTGTGTGTGTGTGTGTGTGTGTGTGTGTGTGTGTGTGTGTGTGTGTAATAATAATAATAATAATACAAACGGTTTATTGAAAAAGTTTGCAGCCCGAAGGCTGAAAATATACATTGGACATAAATGACTTATTACATACATTGGTGGTTTAACAAAAGCCTTCATTAGAGAAAGGTGTAGGAACATACAGTGAACATACAGATTAATGTTTACACACGTAGATCATGTGAGCTGAGGTGTTGAACAGCAGACACGTCGTGTAGTAACTCCCTCACAGATGGCGTTATGAGGGGCATCACGTGGAGTACTAGTTCCCTCACAGGTGGTGTTGTGAGGGGCTTGACGTGGTGTAGTAATTCGTTCACAGATGGTGTTACGAGGGACCTGATGATGTAGTAATTCCCTCACAGATGGTGTTATGAGGGGCCTGATGTGGTGTAGTAATTCCCTCACAGATGGTGTATGAGGGGCCTGATGTGGTGTAATAATTCCCTCACAGATGGTATTATGAGGGGCTTGACGTGGTGTAGTAATTCCCTCACAGATGGTGTTATGAGGGGCCTGATGATGTAGTAATTCCCTCACAGATGGTGTATGAGGGGCCTGATGTGGTGTAGTAATTCCCTCACAGATGGTGTTATGAGGGGCCTGATGTGGCGTAGTAATTCCCTCACAGGTGGTGTTATGAGGGGCCTGATGTGATGTAGTAATTCCCTCACAGATGGTGTATGAGGGGCCTGGTGTGGTGTAGTAATTCCCTCACAGATGGTGTATGAGGGGCCTGATGTGGTGTAATAATTCCCTCACAGATGGTGTTATGAGGGGCATCACATGGCGTAGTAATTCCCTCACAGATGGTGTATGAGGGGCCTGATGTGGTGTAATAATTCCCTCACAGATGGTGTTATGAGGAACTTCACATGATACTGTAACAACTCATTCACTACATGGTGTCGTAGCATCATGGGAACACCACGAGGTCTGTTGTCACAGGACTTCACTCACTCAAGTGGGTAAGGTGAAGTCCCAGGCCTCTCTATCGTAGAGTCTCACGGGAATTATCACTGGGTACCTGGGACTTCACTGTGTGAAGGTTAGCATGGGTAAGACTCAACTGCCGAGTTGTTTTTTCACTGACTTAAGCACTGTTCACCACTATTCAATACTGGTTCCATTCCTTTCCCATATGAAATAGTAACTTCTGGCGAGAACTTGTTGATATTCCGGTGGGGAGGAGGGTTCAGGGGAGGGAGTTGGTATGGGCCAACATAATAGTTGACGTGGCTGCTGCTGAGCAGCGCCAGGTGCGTCTGACCCGTCTTGACCCGTCGGTGGTCAAGGATGAAATGTGTGTGTGTGTGTGTGTGTGTGTGTGTGTGTGTGTGTGTGTGTGTGTGTGTGTGTGTGTGTGTGTGTGTGTGTGTGTGTGTGTGTGTGTGTGTGTGTGTGTGTGTGTATTATATCCTGTGTTTATGTTTTGTCTTCGCCTTGACTCCTGGCACGAGGATAAAAAAAATAAATAAATTAGTAAATAGATCATATACACAGCGGTATAAACGAGGTGTGGTCTCCAAAAAAAGTCTACACACTCTGATGTATTTTCATACTTGTTGCTGTATTCCTATTTATGAGACACCCTGTTTGTTTATTATTGTTCTCTAGTATCTCTCATTCTCTTAGTAAGTTTCTCTCTCTTATTAATTGTTTCATTGTGGTATTGTCTCTCCTTCTGTTTCTATACCTTTCTCTGTTTTACACTTTCATTCTTTTTTGTCTCTTTCTACACCTTTCTTACAGCATACACTCCTCCTCCTCTTCTTCTTCTTCTTCTTCTTCTTCTTCTTCTTCTTCTTCTTCTTTTTCTTCTTCTTCTTCTTTTTCTTCTTCTTCTCCTACACATTTCTTGCATTACAATTTCCTCATCCTCCCCTTCTTCTTCTTCTTGTCTCTTTCTACACCATTCTTACATCACACTTCTCCCCTCCACCCTTCTCCCTGATCCCTCTTTGCATCTGTTCAATTCCCCACCTTCTCACCCCCCTTTCTCTTTCTACACCTGTCTTTCATCACTCCCCTTGCTATTTCCCCTTCGCCCCTCTCTCTCTCTCTCTCTCTCTTATTTTCTTTTAGTGTGTCTGTTACGCTGTTTTTATTTATTCGAAGATGTTAAATAGATAAGAGTGATGATGACAGATACATGTGTTCTTGTTCGAATCTGTCTGTCTGTCTGCTGGTTTGTCTGACTCTCTCTGTCTGTCTCTCTGTCTGTCTGCGTCTTTCTCTCTTCTCTTTTTCGTCTGTTAACTTATATTTTCTCCTTCGTTGACTGTTGTTAAATTTCGTTACTATTAGTTAAAAGTTATCCAATTTCTCTTTATTATTGTTTATTCCAAGTTATTCCGTTTTTCTATCACTCACTCCTTCATCTATACCTCCCTTCATTACAAATATTTTCTCACATTGTCTTTTAATTCCTTCTTTTCATAACAGTTTTATCACCTATTCTTCTTTATTTCGTTATCTTTATCTCATTTTTACATCTATCTCTCCTTTACACCGTTCTCTCTCTAGTGATCAAAACAACATATTTTTCCCATTTTCTTCTCAATTAAAGAAAACTGGTCAAGGGGAGACTAATGATCCTTTAAATTTTACGGTTTGTGTATTTTAACGTTACCAGGAGATGGACTGAAGCACTGTTGAGGTGATTAGCTAAAATAAAACAAAAAATAAAGTATTCAATTATGCTAATCCTTTATAGCTCTCGTTAGCGCATTCAAATTACATTATATTTAATTGATAATTATTAAAGTAACAAAAGGAGGCAGCAGGAGGGTGTTGATGATGGTGTGAGGTGAGGGAGGAGAGGAGAGGTAAGGGAGAAGGAGGTAAGGGGGAGAGATGAGAAGGATAGTGTGGATTAAGAGAGGTAAGGGAGGAGAAGAGGGGGAGTAAGGGAGAGAGATAAGTATAGTGAGGAGTAGGAGAGGTAAGGGAGGAGAAGAGGGGGGGGAGGCAGAGAGCGATAAGAAGGATAGTAAGGAGGGAGAGGTAAGGGAGAGAAGAGGAGGGAGTAAGGGGAGAGATAAGAAGTATAGTGTAAGGAGTAGGAGAGGGGAAGTGGAGGAGAAGGGGAGGTAAGGGGAGAGATAAGAAGTATAGTATGAGCAGGAGAGGTGAGGACTGTTCTCCTTCTCTCTATGATGTGTTTATACTGGCATTCTTGTCTATTTTTGTATCATTATCATTTATCATTTATCTAATTATTCATTAAGAAAATACATATATCAAATATCTCCACCTCCCATCATCTGCCTTATTCAGCCTCCATCATCTGCCTTATTCAGCCTCCCATCATCTGCTTTATTCAGCCTCCCATCATCTGCCTTGGTAGCCTCCATCATCTGCTGTATTCAGCCTCCCATCATCTGCCTTATTCAGCCTCCCATCATCTGCCTTATTCAGCCTCCCATCATCTGCATATTCAGCCTCCCATCATCTGCCTTATTGTACTCCATCATCTGCCTTCAGCCTCCATCATCTGCATATTCAGCCTCCCATCATCTTTGTATTACAGCCTCCCATCACATCTGCCTTATTCAGCCTCCGATCATCTGCCTTATTCAGCCTCCCATCATCTGCCTTCAGCCTCCATCATCTGCCTTATTCAGCCTCCGTCATCTGCTGTATTCAGCCTCCCATCATCTGCCTTATTCAGCCTCCCATCATCTGCCTTATTCAACTCATCATCTGCCTTATTCAGCCTCCGATCATCTGCCTTATTCAGCCTCCCATCATCTTCTTGTATTCAGCCTCCCCATCATCTGCCTTATTCAGCCTCCATCATCTGCCTTATTCATGCCTCCATCATCTGCCTTATTCAGCCTCCATCATCTGCTTATTCAGCCTCCCATCATCTGCCTTATTCAGCCTCCATCATCTGCCTTATTCAGCCTCCCATCATCTGCCTTATTCAGCCCTCCGATCATCTGCCTTATTCAGCCTCCCATCATCTGCCTTATTCAGCCTCCATCATCTGCCTTATTCAGCCTCCGATCATCTGCCTTATTCAGCCTCCATCATCTGCTTTATTCAACCTCCCATCATCTGCCTGTATTCAGCCTCCCATCATCTGCCTTATTCAGCCTCCCATCATCTGCCTTATTCAGCCTCCGATCATCTGCCTTATTCAGCCTCCCATCATCTTGTATTCAGCCTCCATCATCACTGCCTTATTCAGCCTCCGATCACATCTGCCTTATTCAGCCTCCCATCATCTGCCTTATTCCAGCCTCCCATCATCTGCCTTATTCAGCCTCCATCATCTGCCTTATTCAGCCTCCCATCGCTCCTGCCTTATTCAGCCTCCCATCATCTGCCTTATTCAGCCTCCATCATCTGCCTTATTCAGCCTCCCATCATCTGCCTTATTCAGCCTCCCATCATCTGCCTTATTCAGCCTCCCATCATCTGCCTTATTCAGCCTCCCATCATCTGCCTTATTCAGCCTCCCATCATCTGCCTTGTTGACCTCCATCATCTGCCTTATTCAGCCTCCCATCATCACTGCCTTATTCAGCCTCCCATCATCTGCCTTATTCAGCCTCCCATCATCTGCTATTCAGCCTCCCATCATCTGCCTTATTCAGCCTCCCATCATCCTGCCTTATTCAGCCTCCATCATCTGCCTTATTCAGCCTCCCCATCATCTCTGCCTTATTCAGCCTCCATCATCTGCCTTATTCAGCCTCCCATGTCTGCCTTATTCAGCCTCCCATCATCTGCCTTATTCAGCCTCCCATCATCTGCCTTATTCAGCACTCCCATCATCTGCCT